>NC_088924.1:31852500-31890000 GCF_038396675.1 Hydra vulgaris | reverse complement strand
AGAATCAGTCAAGGACTTATTCAATAGTTAAGAGAAAATTTAAAAGAGTTCTGTTGAATACCTTTTTAAAACTATGACATTTCTCAATTAAACTCGTTACAGTTGTCTGGACTACTAGCTGTAGATGAGTTTAATTGAGAAATGTCTTGAGCAACAGAAGCCTGAGTGAAATTTAACAATGCTTAACCTGTTTAACTGTAATGGCTGAAAGAGTGTGAATATAAGATTCAAAAACTGAATCAGAGGAAAACTTCTTTACAAATAGTTCTGCCTTATTCTTGGGAGATGTAGCAAGATCAAAAATATGTAATAAAGATGGAAAGTTTGACTTACTTTGCCAATAACAACTATATTGACCAAGGGATGAAGAGAACGGGTTTGATTTAATTTGAGTACAGTCTTAAAAAAAGAAGAATGGCAAAGAACAAATAGAAGGTAATTAAATGAAGAGATGCTAAGTTTAGCACCTCTTCATTTAATGAACCCTTTCTTTTATTTTCTTTTCCCTTATTTTTATTCTTTTATTGAGCTAAAAAGCTCATAAAAGAATAGTCAAATGGTTTAAACCGGATTTCACCACAGATATGTGAATTAATGCATAAGTATGTACTGGTCAGGAGTTTAAAAATAATGTTAATGACTATTGGAGTCTTTGCAAATCAATGGATAGCCATTAAAATCAGAGGAATAGCAGAATTCAAAATAGTCTTACAGAAAACAAGTCTGGTGAGTTTTGCAAGAACTGCTGATGGAATCAGCCTTACTGAGAGCTATTACTGAAATTTGAGAATCCTTACTACTAGCTGGCCTCAGAACCATTAAACTGAGTTTAAGAGCTGTACCCTCATTAGTAGATAACCGGAAGAGTTATATAGCCACTATCAAGGAGGCACAAGCAAAAATCTATGAGTAGAGTCAAGAAGATCTGGCATTCATCCTAGGCAGGAAACAATGTAAAAAAGGTTGCGTTTAATCCAGCCTAATGGATGAAGAAGGGGTTCAAAGCTGGCCAACAAAATTATTCTGCTTAGCCCTAAAGTTTTTGCCTAGGAGGCCTTCTACAAAACAGTATCTAGATGCAGTTAACATCTGCCTAAAGTCATCATTTTTATTGAGAAATCATCTCTAACCTTTACTTAACCAAGAGCCATGAGAAGTATTTTAAGTTGGAGTTTATTTCTCTTAGTCTTTGTCTAGCAAAGCGAATCCTACAAGGCAGCAGGACATGGGGCAGGTTGTACTGGATTACATGTAGCAGGGTAATTGTGAAGATTCTGAACCTAAGCTGACCTGGAGTATAGTACTTTATTTTGTTGTCACTAGTTGCTAACTGAATTAACATTACACCAGAGTTTTAAACAGAACACAAATATACATATAGTAACATACAGGTTATGATTACTGTTTATGGGAACCACCCCAGAAGTTCACACATAACACAAATATACATATAGTAACTTACAGGTAATGATTACTGTTTATGCGAACCACCCCAGAAGTTTATGCAAAACACAAATATACATATAGGAACTTACGGGTGAGCCAACACCGTGCCAGAGGTTGAGTGAGAACTCAAACTTACAAATATTTTAAAAAAAGGTATTAAATATATCTAAAGAATTCAAACTTCAATTATTTCCACCATGTTTAAGTAATTTACTCCTGCATTTTCTAAAAAAAAAAAAAAGGGATCGTATTAGTTTATCAAATTTTATTTTTGCAGACTGATTTGTTTACATTAATAATAAAGCAAAAGTGTACAAAAAGTCTGTTAAAATTTTAGTTAAAGAATGTTTAAAAGTGCTTTTTTGTGTTAAATTTGTGTTAAACGAGTATATGTGTATAAATTTCAACCGTCTTTTTTAAAAATTAATTTTAAAGTTTATTATCGCACTAACTATATTGTTATATCCCTAATTGGCATGGGCTAATTAAAATCAAGGTAGTGTAATTCAATTTTTACTCATTAATCAAGTAAAAATGAAACTAATGCATGGAGCACTAAACACATTAAACACTATAACATTTTTTTTAAATTTTAAAATAAAAAACATTGATTTATTATTTTAAAATAAGTTTGATTTTGTTTTTTTCTAACAAATATTTTTTTGTAAATACTATTTATCATGTGTACTATATATATACTGTTATCATATTATTTTGCGAAAACTAAACTTTCTTACAGTTGTGTCCAACAATTTGCAGACATACCACAAGGGTATATCAACCGTTTTGTAAAAAAAATTTTTTTTAGACACAGCATTCATTAAAAGCTTTTTATTTTTAAATTTTAATTTTTTTTTTGTTTAATTTGATTAAATAAATTAGCCTATATTCAAATTATATTTCTCATATTTAACCATATAAATCTTAGGTTTAACCTAATTGATTTTGAGTTTTGGAGCGAATGTTATAATATTTTGTTCAATAAGCCAATTTTTTTGTAACATTTTTATAAGTCTTTTGTTCCACCATTTCATTAACTTTACTAGAAATGAAATTCCTTGTAAACATTAAAAATGTCCAAAGCGTATATTAAAATTGTTTAAGTAACACAAGTCTTGATAACACCTAATAATAACACAAGGGTATATCAATCATTTTGTAAAAAAAAAAATTAATAATTTTACATAAAATTGCAGGTAAAAAAATTAACTATTTCTCGGTTTCTTTTCTTAATATTTAAAGATTTTAGTTTATTATTTGACTTTTTAAAAATAAAAATTTGTAAAAAGTAAACAATTGATAACATTATAACATAATAAATTTCTACATTCTTTTGGGTTAGTTTTATTTAATTAAACTAGTTTTGCGGTAATTTTTTAAGTTGTGGCAATTAATATTTTAATTTTTTAAGTTGTGGCAATTAAAAAAAATTAATGTGGATAAATATGAAAAGCAAGTAAAAAGAATTCTATCATGTCAAAAACTCATTGCATTCAAAACTATTACGTTAAGCATTTTTTATTCATTACATGGCCTGCAACATATACCAATTAAAAAGTTTTTGTTTACTATTTTGTTTTAAACGAATTTTGCTAATCAACGTGTTTTAATCAACGTGTATTAGTTGATTTTAAAAGATAACAATTTTTTAAAAAAAATGTCCATTTTGATTTGATCTCACAACAACTTTTTCACTATGAGATACATTTCTTATATCCCGTAATCCCAATCACTTATAAATGAGGCTTTTTTTTTACACAAAGTATTTGTTTACAATATCGATAAATTAGCAGTTTTTTAAACTGAAACTTAAAGTAAGTTAATTAAATAATCAATATTCATTCAAAGCATAATAGTAAACATGAAAAACTTATTATTATATTTGGTATATAATATGTTGGATTTAGTGAATTATGTGCTAAAATATTAGCTATTGTATTTAGCTAACCTATGGGTTTATATTAACCTATGTATTTAGCTAACCTATATATCTCTAAAAAATTCTTTAAGTAAATGTAGTTGTTCAATTTTAACCAATAAAAAAAGAAAGAATTTCAAAACTTAATTTCAATAGAATAATTAAAGTTTTTATTTTAATCAAACTGTTTTAATTATAAGTTTTTAATTATTATTTGAATTAATGACTTTTTTATTATATTGACTGTTTTTTTGTTTAAACTTTTGTTTTCGATTAATTTTACTTGACATTGTTATTATTTTCAACTTATATATTATTAGTTTTTAATAAATCTTGTTTGACATCGTTTTTTATTTTGATAACATGTTTGAATAAATCTGTGACCCACAATTCTTTTTCTGAATCGAATGACATGTTTTGTTTGTGGTATTTTTTTGATATCCGCAATACAATCAATTCCTACAGTCACCAACTTTGTTTCCAGCGAAGCACTCCCAGACTGACTCTCCACCATGCTTGACTGTTGGAACCACACCTTGATTTATCATACATCTCAAATTAACCAGTGTATATATTGTCAATAATTTCCTCTGAAAATTTCAAACTTTGATTCATGTGAGAACAAAAATTGTGACCATTGTTGAATTTTCCTTTGATGTGTTATTTTCCATCTTAATCATTAAACTTTATTTAGTTAATTTTTTTATATTCTTTTGGCAGCTACATATCCATCAAGACGTAATTGCGAAGATATTGTTTTACAGTTGAAACATAAACTGGTGTTTCCTGTATTGAATTAAGTTTTGTGCAAATTTCAGGAGCAGTTCAAGTACGATTTTTTTTACTTTGAACACAGATAAATTTGTCTACATGATTCAGCATTGCTCTAAGTTTGCCCGAACAAAAACAACTCTGATTACAGCCAGTTTCACAATTTCTTTGTAATGCTCTCATGACTGCATTTTGAGAAGCATTGGTTTTTAAAGTAATTGTAGATAATAACCTTCCTTGTGTAATGCCACAATAATGGTTCGTTTTTCTAAACCACTGTTTTTTACCCATTTTTCTTTAATCAAAACATAAATATAAACTTTTCTTCAAGTTTAACTACTAGAACAAAATTCTTTAAATTACTGTATACTGCGGCTTTGCCCCATTTTGCACCTTTACATCTAGGGTGTGAAAACTAAAAATTTTTTTTCCTCAAACACCAAGCACTTTAAAATTACATAGGAATGACAATTAAAACTATTTGCTCAATTAAAAATTAATCAGTAAAAGTATTTTTTAGAGGGTTTAAATGGTTGGCTTAAGTCATCTTGCCTGTTGACTTTAGCCAGACCCAGTAAAATTGGACTAAAAGATGCATTGAATCAATAAAAACAGCATATCAATCAGCAATCATCAGCCATATTATTCGAAAATATAAAATAAAAACCGTTATAAAAAATACAAGTTTAGCGTTGAAACGGTATCTGACATCAAATATACATGATTTGATATTTGCTAATCAAAGTGAAATTCAAAGTAAAAATTTTTTCCTATGCCTACATGCGGAAACTATTTCACTTTTTTTTGTTCAATAGTGATCTACTATCAAAAGTCATAATGAAATACTTTTTATAAATACAAAGGTTACACTTTTTTTGTAGATGGTTTGTAAGATTGGCATATTTTAATTACAATTACAGTTTCACTTGATTATAGGCATGTTACCTGTGTTTTTATGTTTCCAGATTTCATTGGAAAGTTCTGTATTATTTCTGTACCTGGTTGCATTAAAGGATTTAAGGTTTTCACTAATACCAATGTAAGATTTTTCTGTAAGACTGGGATGATGCTAAAGTGGCTTTATATACAACGTTTTTTAATAGAGATTAGTTACTTAACGAACGGTTTTTTTTATAGCAGTTGCAACTTGTATCATTAGCGGTGAGTATGTTGCACAAAATTTGTTGTTTGTGAATAAATAATTGATCAAATATTAGGCATGCACCCCATAATTAACTTTTTTGTGTTTCTGTTAAAAATTTTGTGGAGCCTATGATGTAATGGAAAAAGTTGATTTAGTTTAAGAAAAGGTGTTCAAAGGATTAAACCATATAATATTAAAAGGATTTAGATTTAAATGATATTGGAGATCCAGACATTTCTAATGCGTCTTTATAAATAGGAGCTGTCTTTTAAAATGTTTTTTCGCTTGAAGAATTGGAAGATAATCTATGTTCAATTGAGGTTGGTATTTCTTTTAAAATGCTTAGTGGATGGTTAGAACTAGCATGGATTTAATGTACTATCAGGTTTATGGTAAAGTTGATAACTGTTGTTAGCAGTTGTCAAGAAATAATGTAACATCAAGGTAGTTAACAATTTTTATATTAGATTTAGATATAATGGATATACTGAGGTTGTTTTGTTTAAATATTTGAGTAAAATGCTTCTTAATTTTTGAACCGCTTGTATTTTTTAACACAGTTAAGCTATCATCTCTATATAATCCGAAATCATACTTGCTATAAAGTTGCTAAATCTAGAATAGAAGAAAAATACCAACTAACTTGCACAATTCTGCTCCATAAGAATTAATAGTGTTATTATTGTTACTACTATTATTAATATCATTCATACCATTAGACTAGTTATTCATAAAGAAAAAAGCCTTCCATCTCATTTCAGTTTTTTCATTTATTTTATCAATGTTTTGAATTTTTCATATACTTATATATATATATATATTTTGTTTTTAAATATATATATATATATATATATATATATATATATATATATATATATATATATATATATATATATATATATATATATATATATATATATATATATATATATATATATATATATATATATATATATATATATACATATTGCATAGTTTTGTTTTGATCATAAAATTTTTAGGACAGCATATAAATGTTGAGTTTGGCATGCCGACATTTTAAAAGATTAAGTTCAGCATTTGTATGCCTTTGTAAAGCTAAGATTGGTTTTTACATTAGCATTGTTGAAAGTGTCAATCTGGATTTCGAGGGCTGACTATGAGTCTAAACTGTTTCCAAAATTATGTTAACAAAAGCTACTGGAGAGTAAATCATTCCAAAGGGTTTGTTTCAAACAAATAGTATTTTCCAATATAAACTATATAATATGGATGGATTAACTGTACGATTTCAGCACTTTTTTTTCTATTTTTGAATTTTTTGTATTGAATTTCAAGAATAATTATTTGATAGAGTAGCATTCTAGGTGTGAGTTAAAAGTAATTCTTATTCAATACCATGAGTGAGAATCTACACTTTATCTTGTTATTGAATAAATAAGTTCTTTTTTTTTTTTTTTTAACCTGTATATGTATAAAAATACTAAAATAAAAATAAATAAAAAAAAGTATAGTGAAAACATAAAACTTTTTTATGAACCTTAAACCTTAGATCTTATTGGATATTTATAAACAGTTGATGATTTTTATTATATTGGTAGTTACCAGTTAGAGATGCCCAACCAAAACTCTCAGTAAAAATATGTACATAACTCTACATGTTCTCATTGATTGTCATCACTCTTAATTATATAAAAAAAATTATTATATAGATTTATTCAAATTTAAATTAATAAAGTGTTAGTGGGCTTTACAATATGGTATAAATATAATATTGTATGCAATTTTTGTTATGTGGTATTAAACGTACAAAGAATTAGGGAAGATAATTTCTAGACACAATAAATTTCTCCTCTTATAATTTCACACCAATGATTAGTTTCCCATTAAATATTTATTAGTTAAAAATTTCAGAACTCATTCAACTGTCGATTTAAATTTTTAAACAGTTTTAATTTTTTTAATTTAGTATTTCATACTTGCATGAAACTTTAAGTTCTATAAAAAATGTTTTTAAATATATATTTTATATATTTTAAGTAATATATAAAAATGTATATATATATATATATATATATATATATATATATATATATATATATATATATATATATATATATATATATATATATATATATATATATATATATATATATATATATATATATATATATATATATATATATATATATATATATATATATATATATATATATATATATATATATATATATATATATATATATATATATATATATATATATATATATATATATATATATATATATATATATATACAGTATCGGACAAAACAAGTGCAACCAAATAATGCTAATTTAGTTTCTTTATATAAAAGTGCTACATTTTTTCAATTTAGAGAAATAACTATGTAACTGTTTAGAGACAAAGTTCTTCAAGTTTTATTCATCACAAAGTTCATTATTTGTACACGAAAATTAATAAATTAATCAAAAGTATTAAAAAAAGTTGATTTCCTTCTGGACAAAACAAGTGCAACTCGACAAAATGTTGACCAAGCTGTATTTTGCTATCAATATTTCGTGGCGAATCCTTTGTTGTCGATCACAGCCTTGCATCTTCGAGGCATAGATTCGATTAGGTGATCAATGAAACTTTTTGGAATCGCTGCCTAGGCCTTTTGGATTTGTTCAAACAGTTGATCCTTATTACGAACACCTTCACGATTAATTCTGTGGTTGACGATCTCCCACAGGTTCTTGATAGGATTGAGATTAGGAGATTGAGGCGGCCAATCCATCACCGATAAGTGGTTGTCTTGAAACCACTGCTTGACTACTTTTGCAGTTTGTTTCGAATCGTTGTCTTGCTGAAAAACCCATTTTATTGGAATATTCCATTCAGCATGAGGTAACATAACATCTTTCAGGATATTTTTATACATGAAACGGTCCATTATTCCATCGTTTCGATGTGTTGGACCTAGACGGTTAGCAGAAAAACACTCCCAGACCATTACATTGCCTCCACCATGCTTCACGGTCTTATGGCAGTAACGTAAATTAAGGCGTTTTCCGGCCGGTCGACGTACACGGCAAATGTCATCGCTCCCAATGATGTTGAACTTCGATTCATCACTGAACAGGACAGTTCGCCATTTCTGCACATTCCAGTCAATATGAGATGTAGCAAACAGGAGTCTTTTCTTCTGGTTTTTTAGTGAAATCAGCGGTTTCTTTGCAGGGCGTCAAGAAAACAATCCGGCTTCAACAGCACATCGTCTGATTGTTCGGTCCGATACAGGCAGCTCTAATTGCTTTTGTATCTCGACTGATGATATCCAGGGATCCTTCTTGACGGATGTGACGATCATAGAATTCTCTCTAAAAGTGGTGGAACGATATTTGGAACATAGTCTTGATACGATCCATTTTTTCAGGCGATATTTATCACAAATACTTTTTTGTGACATTTCACTTACGTAATCGCCAATAATTTACTTTCTTAGTTCCAATCCAAGACTGTCGGAAGCCATTTTTGCACTTGAAGTCATAAAAATAATAAAATTAAATAATCATGCTTCTCAAGGCTTACCGTGTTACATTTACCTTGTAATGATACAATAATGCTCTGTGGAACACAATGTCTTGGTTGGATGTGGACTGAATTGATGTAATGAAACACTTATTGTATTTCACTTCTTGTATTGATGCTCTTCGATAAAACACTTTGATAAAACTCACTTCGATAAACTGTCTTGATAATACTGACTGATTGACTTCCTTATACTGACTGAATTACATGTCGATTTACATGTCTCTTATATAGTAAAATGAACCTGTGTGAACCTGTTCTAAAAGATTCTAGATGCTTCTTTTTGAAGCTTCTGGAAGCTTCTGGATGCGTCTGGATGCTTCTGAATGTTTCTGGATATTTCTGGATGCTGTTGGATGCTTCCAGATGCTTCTTCTGGAAACTTCTGGAAGCTTCTGCATGCTTCTGGAAGCTTCCTTTAATTATTAAAACACTTCCGTGACGTTGACACGGACCAGACTTAAGAAAATGAAACAAACCAAAAAAGTAGCACTTGTTTTGTCTGCTGCAAAATGGCACTTGTCAACGAAATTCTGCCTGTGTGCTGTCACCTGTCAGCTGATTGCTCATGTCATGGCATGCTATGACTCCAGACTCCTGAACTGTTTGCTGTGGTAGTATAGTTCGTTTCGTGTTTTAGACATTTAAAATTAGGAACACTTTTTAGCATTGTTGGATGTTGGTTGCAAATGTTTTGTCCAATACTGTATATATATATATATATATATAATATATATATATATATATATATATATATATATATATATATATATATATATATATATATATCTATATCTATATCTATATATCTATATATATATATATATATATATATATATATATATATATATATATATATATATATATATATATATATATATATATATATATATATATATATATATATATATATATATATATATATATATATATATATATATATATATATATATATATATATATATATATATATATATATATATATATATATATATATATATATATATATATATATATATACTACTGTGATCAAAAAGTAAGGTGAATTTTTAATTTAAACTTCCCGCCTTATTCGAATTGTCCAATCTTTTTTATTTTTAAGTTGGTAGGAATGTTATTAACATTTGCGCCAAATTACATGTCAAACTCATAATTATTTTTTTTTGTTTACGCTTGTTTCTGAAGTACCAAAAGTGCATTCGACAATTTTCACGATGTCTAATTTTGTTGAGCAAAGAAGTGCTATTAAATTTTGTTTGCGGAATGATATTTCTGCTGCTGAAAGGTATCGAATGGTGCAAAAGGCCTTCGGTGAAGAGACTATGTCTCAAAAAAATGTTTACAAGTGGTACAAAGACTTCAAAGAAGGCCGAGAATGTGTTGATGACTTGGAACGGTCCGGACGATCATCGACTTCGATTGATGATCGCCACATCAACAAAATCAAAGAATTGGTGCTTGCAAATCGTCGGTTAACCATTCGAGACCTTGTTGACATGGTTGGAACATCATTTGGGTCGGTGCAAGCGATTTTGAAGGATCATTTGGACCTCAGAAGACTCAAATCACATTTGGTGCCGAAATTTCTCAATTTCTTTGAAAATGAGCGTCGCGTTAAAACGTGTGAAGCAATGCTTTCTGACTATCAAGAAGTCTACAAACAAATTATTACTGGCGATGAGACTTGGGTCTACGCATACGACCCTGAAACTACCGACCAATTGAGTAAATACCGTGAAAAAGGCGAGCCGAGACCGAAGCAACCTCGTCAAAGTCGCTCAAAAATCAAGGTCATGTTGACTTTTTTCTTTGATTATTGTGGTGTTGTGCACTACCAATTCCTTCCAACTGGCCAAACTGTCAACAAGGAATATTATTTAAGCGTTATGCGACGTTTGCGTGAAGCTATTCGCAAAAAGAGACCGGAATTATGGGCCAATAACTCTTGGATTTTGCACCACAATAATGCGCCTTCACACACAGCACTGGTTCTTCGTGAGTTTTTTGCCAAAAACTCTACCCATGTTGCTCCACAACCACCGTATTCGCCCGACTTAGCACCGTGTGACTTCTGGCTGTTCCCAAAGCTCAAGAGACCACTCCGGGGAAATCGTTTTGAGTCCATTGAAGAGATCCTTCCAAAACTTTGTAAAGATAAAATGGTATTTTATCTTTACAAAGTTTTGATAAATCAAAACTTTGTAAAGATAAAATACCATTTTTTGGCTGCAATTAGCATGATATCTGCATCATATAATTAGTTATGTTAAAAGCTTCTTTTATATATTGTCATTTTAGATCAGGTTATCCTGCTACTGGTAACATGTAACCCAGTACAATCTGCTTCATGTCCTGCTGCCTTGTAGGATACGCCTTTTTAGGCAAAGGCTAGGAGATGCCAACTCCGATTTAAAACACCCCCTGCCTTGGGGCTCTTGGTTGAGTAAAGGCTAGAGATGGTGTCTCGATAAAAATACTCATCTTGGGCAGATGTTAAATGCACCCAGCTACTGTCTTGTAGAAGGTCTCCTAGGCAAAGACTTAAGGGGTAAACAGATTCTATCTGTTGACCAGCCTCGCACCCCTTCTTCATCTATTAGGCTGGCGCAGATGTATTTTTAATACATTGTTTCCAGTTTAGGATGTTGAATGCTGGATCTTCTTGACTCAATGCATGGGTTTGCTCGTGTCACTGTTTTTATGACTAGGCAACTCATTCTATTATCTCCTTATGAGGGTACAGCTCTAAAACTCAGTTTTATGGTTCTGAGGCCGGCTGGTAGTCAGGTTTCCCGAACTCTGTGGTAGCTCTCAGAGAGGCTGATTCCATCAACAGCTGAAAAATATCAAAGTATTAACAGTGCCATGTTGCGCATGGATGGTGTCCCTGTTTGTACTTTTGGTGTGCATTGCGGAGGCCACATTTGGAGCCCTTTGTTACGGCTTAGGGTTTATTAGTAGTAATGAGGCAATTGCTTGGGCTATTAAACGGTGTCCTGAGTACTATCTATGCTTTGAGTCAAGTTCTTCAATCTAATTTAAAAATGAATAAAGTACCAAAAACTATAAAACACAAAAAACCATCATCATCACCAAGTTCTCTAAACCTATCATTCACTAATATTCGTGGTCTTCGAAGTAACTTTTCTTCTGTTGAGTCTTATCTCTTGCAAAGTTCACCAGACCTACTTGCTCTTTGTGAGACTAATTTGAGTTCGGCTGTCTCATCTTGTGATCTTAGTGTTGATGGTTATCTTCCTCTGATTCGTAAAGACTCCAATAGTCACATGCTTGGCCTGGGCATTTACATTCGTAAGAATTCACCTGTTTGTCGTGAAACTAGGTTTGAATCCACAGACTATTCTTTCATGTGCTTTCGTTTAGCACCACTTCACTCTATTGCCTTTCTCTTTGTTCTATATCGCTCTCCTTCATCTCAAGACTGCACTCTTTTTGATGTTATTTCCGATCATATTGACCAAGCCCTCTCTCTTTATCCATCAGCTAATATAGTTGTTGTCGGTGACTTTAATGCTCACCACTCTGAATGGCTTGGCTCTAGTGTCAGTGACTCTGCAGGCATTAAAGCCCACAACTTTTGCCTTTCTCAATCCCTAACTCAAATAGTCAACTTTCCAACTCGCTTTCCTGACAACCCTAATCATTTACCTTCTCTACTTGACTTATGTCTTGTTTCTGATCCTAGTCAGTGCTCAGTTTCTTCACATTCACCCTTAGGTGCTTCTGATCACAGTTTGATCTCTCTAAAACTAATATCTCATTCTTCTTCATCACCTGAATCCCCCTATTATCGTACCTCTTACAACTACAGTAAAGCTGACTGGGATTCTTTCCGTGATTTTCTTCGTGATGGCCCTTGGGTAGAAATCTTTCAACTTCCTGTCGACAAATGTGCTTCTTACATAACTTCTTGGATTCAGGCAGGCATGGAATCTTTTATTCCCTCTCGACGATTCCAGGTCAAACCTCACTCTCCTCCATGGTTTTCCTCACACTGTGCTGCTGCGATTGCCAATCGAAACTGTTACTTCCATATTTATCAGCAAAATAATTCTCCAGAAAACAGACGTCTGTTTATTACTGCTAGAAACAACTGTAAAAAGGTTTTGTCTAACGCCAAAACCCGCTATTCTCAGGTCATGAAATCTCGTATCTCATCTCAAAAATTAGGCTCTCGTGACTTCTGGAGAATCTTTAATAATATCAATAATAAGGGCAAATCTATAATTCCACCTCTCTTGTACGGTTCAGACTTTGTCACCTCACCTAAAGACAAAGCCGAACTGTTTGCTAAAAACTTTTCATCAATATCATCTCTTGATTCCACTAATTGCGTCCTACCTGATATTGCCAACAAACAGGTTGATCCATTGCTTGACATTCATATCACTCCAGCATCTGTATCTAAAGTGATTTCCTGCCTAGACTCTTCCACAGCTTGTGGCCCAGACAACATACCTGTTATTGTCTTGCAGAAGTGTTCTCCGGAGCTGTCGTCTATACTCTCAAAACTATTCAACAAGTGCTTATCAGAGTCTTGTTTTCCAGCCTGTTGGAAAGCCGCATCTGTTATCCCTATCTTCAAAAATTCTGGGGAGCGATCTGATTTGTCTAACTACCGTCCCATAAGTCTTCTTCCTATCATAAGCAAGGTTTTTGAATCTTTAATTAACAAACACTTAATTTCTCATCTTGAATCTAATAACTTACTTTCTGACCATCAATATGGATTTCGATCTTCTCGTTCTACAGCTGATTTGCTAACAGTAATAACTGACAGGTTTTTTCATGCATTAGATGAAGGTGGAGAGGTTAAGGCCATCGCTCTTGACATTTCAAAAGCGTTTGATAAAGTTTGGCATGCTGGTCTTCTCCATAAGCTTTCTTCTTATGGTGTATCCGGCAACATCTTTAAGATCATTGAATCTTTCCTTTCCAATCGTAGCATAAAAGTTGTCCTCGATGGACAACACTCTTCTTCTTATTCTGTAAGTTCAGGGGTTCCTCAAGGTTCTATCCTTGGCCCTATACTTTTTTTAATTTACATTAACGATCTTCCAGATATTCTCACATCTAAGGTGGCATTGTTTGCTGATGATACTACCATTTATTCTTGTCGTGATAAGAAACCAACACCTTCTGATTGCTTGGAGGGGGCATTTGAGCTTGAAAAGGATCTCACTTCTGCTACAGCATGGGGCTCACAGTGGCTGGTGAACTTTAATTCAGATAAAACTCAATTTTTTTCAGCCAATCGTTATCGCAATAATTTAGATCTTCCTATATTTATGAACGGTGATGTACTCGATGAGTCACCTACTCTTCATCTTCTTGGATTAACTCTTACTTCGAATCTTTCTTGGAAACCATATATCAAATCGGTTGCAAAATTAGCATCTGCTAAGGTTGCATCTCTTTATCGAGCTCGCCACTTTCTTACTCTAGATTCTATTCTCTATCTCTATAAATCCCAAATCCGGCCTTGTATGGAATACTGTTGCCATATCTGGGGCGGATCTTCTAATGATGCCCTTTCTCTTTTAGACAAGGTGCAAAAACGCATTGTAAACATAGTTGGACCTGCTCTTGCAGCCAACCTCCAACCATTATCACATCGTCGTAATGTTGCTTCTCTTTCTCTTTTCTACAAATACTATAATGGGCACTGCTCTAAAGAGCTAGCGTCTCTTGTGCCATCTACTAAAATTCATTCTCGTGTTACTCGTCATTCAATTAAGTGTCATCCTTTTTCTGTGACTGTTCCTAAGTGCTCCAAAAACGCATATTCGTCTAGTTTTTTTCCTCGAACATCAGTTCTTTGGAATTCGCTTCCTTCATCTTGCTTTCCTGATTCATATAATTTGCAATCTTTTAAATCATCCGTTAATCGTTATCTTGCTCTACAATCTTCATCTTTTCTCTTACAGTAACTTCCAACTTTAATTAGTGGCTGCTTGCAGCCTTGTTGGAAGCGAAGTTTTTTAAAAAAAAAAAAAAAAAAAAAAAAAAAAAAAAAGATCCAACGTGAATTGGCACGCGCATTAAAGGCTATCCCTACCGAGGACTTTTCGGCATGCTTCGAAGACTGGAAAAAATGTTGGCAAAAGTGCATTGGGGCCGGGGGGGATTATTTTGAGGGGGACAATACAGATTTCGAAGAATAAATAAAGATTTTTCATTTTATAAAAAAATTCACCTTACTTTTTGATCACAGTAGTATATCTATATATATTTTGTTGACAAAAAGTAAAAATTAAAATGCAAGACTGGAATTTTTTTTTTATTAATTGATAGACTGCCTGCCCCAACCAAACTCTCAGTCGATGTAGCAACACTCCCTTGCGGGTCAGGCTAAAAGGTAGTAGATGTAGCAGCACTCCGTTGCGAGTCAGGCTATTTGTCAGTCGATATAGCAGCACTCCCTTCAAGTCAGGCTTCTTGTCAGTTGATGTAGCAGCACTCCCTTGCGAGTCAGGCTATAAGATAGTTGGTGTAGCAACACTCCGCGCATGATTTACAGTAACAAAACAAAAACAAAAACATTGGATTAAAAAAAATGAAAATAAAAACATTGTTTATATTGTTAAAAACATTCAGAATGTTTTAAAATTATTCAGAATGTTTTTAAAAACGTATTGGTCAATTGAATTTGTGTTTTTGTAGTTTTTTTAAGAAACGAATAATTTGTAATTAAAATAATGGTTTTGACTTTCGTCCAATACGCACATGTTGGACGAAAGTCAAAAGTAATTAAAAGTGACGTATGTGTTGGCGTAAGAATCACTTTTTCCTTCCGTGCTTCCCAAATGCAACAGAATATATATATATATATATATATATATATATATATATATATATATATATATATATATATATATATATATATATATATACATATATATATATATATATATATATATATATATATCATATATCAGACCGCACTTTTTTTTGCGTATTGTGTGTTGAGTATATTAGGGTAATTCCGCATCAAATCACCCAAAATTTAGGAAATTTTGAACTATGGGTCTTTAAATTTTTAAAAAACTTCTTTGGCTGTTGCATCTTAAAAAGAAAAGGTAACATAAAATTTCAGCTAAAAATGTTGAGCGGTTGACAAGATACTGCAATTTTAATACTGACCTGGTTTCCAAAAATGACCCGGTTTTCATAACATTCTGAAAAAACATTTTTCTTAAAAAAATAGGAAATAAAAATGGGAAAATTATGAAAATAAACATATATAATGTTTTTTTGGTGCTGAATTCAATAAATATACTTAAAATGCTGAAATATAAAAGGAACATGCTTAAAAGTTAATAAAACAACTAGTTTCTATAAACCAACTTTGGGGCCCTATATCTCAAAACACCCCCGTCAAATTTTTTTTTTTTGCTGTTATTATTTTTAGCTTTTTTTAAAAAATAAAAATTTTGTTATATATAAGGAAGTCTTAATTATATGATAACTTAGTAATTTGATCTTAAAAACTGAAAAAAACATCCTGTTTTGTTTTTATATAAAAACTTTGTATAAGTTTATAATAACTAGTTTATAAAAAGTTCAGTTATAGAACAAATTTTATTTAAATTTTAACAAATTAATAATTTGATATATATAGATTGTATATATATATATATATATATATATATATATACATATATATATATATATATATATATATATATATACATATATATATATATATATATATATATATATATATATATATATATATATATATATATATATATATATATATATATATATATATAAATATATCTCTAAAGAAAATTAACAATATCTATCAGTGTAAAAAATTATACAACAGAGGGATTCTGAAAAGGTTTGAATTATTTCTATATTAAAAGTTTGTTTTTTTTTAACTGAAAATTAAGTAGGAAAGAAGAATTCTCTTTTTTTTAAGAAATACATTCATACTAAGTAATTTATCTTAAGATGAGTTCTATTGGCATACTGACATCAGATGCATGCAAAGGCCAACAAGATGTTATTAAAACTTTTAGCAATGAAGAAAAAATAACTATTACGCTGTAACATTGAACTATCAAACTTAACAATATTATGTGAAATACATACTACTAAATATTTGAAAATGTATCCTATATGGCAGAAAGCATGCTGTGATTCATTCAAAGAAAGCATGCTGTGATTCATTCAAAGAAAGCATGCTGTGATTCATTCAAAGAAAGCATGCTGTGATTCATTCAAAGAAAGCATGCTGTGATTCATTCAAAGAAAGCATGCTGTGATTCATTCAAAGAAAGCATGCTGCGATTCATTCAAAGAAAGCATGCTGTGATTCATTCAAAGAAAGCATGCTGTGATTCATTCAAAGAAAGCTGTGATTCATTCAAAGAAAGCATGCTGTGATTCATTCAAAGAAAGCTGTGATTCATTCAAAGAAAGCATGCTGTGATTCATTCAAAGAAAGCATGCTGTGATTCATTCAAAGAAAGCATGCTGTGATTCATTCAAAGAAAGCATGCTGTGATTCATTCAAAGAAAGCATGCTGTGATTCATTCAAAGAAAGCATGCTGTGATTCATTCAAAGAAAGCATGCTGCGATTCATTCAAAGAAAGCATGCTGTGATTCATTCAAAGAAAGCATGCTGTGATTCATTCAAAGAAAGCATGCTGTGATTCATTCAAAGAAAGCATGCTGCGATTCCATAAACATACAAAATACAAAATAAGTAGTAGTAGAATTTAAATATTTTAATATACTTTTTAATTTCCAAAACATAAACAATGTTTTAAACAATTGTGCAGATAAGCTTTATACAATTCAATTTTACTATTTTTAAAATTACTTTTTGAAAATTTCAAAGTAGTAACGATAAATGAATCACAAGTCATGATGAGAAGTAGTTTAAATATTGTTCCTGGGAAGACACTTTGCAAACCTTGTAAGCAAAAGATTGCCAGAAAAGCAGATCTTAAAGAAGAGAAGCAAAGTCAGGGTGAACAAGATGAGGATTTTCTAATATCATCTTTCAAATCAAAAAGACAGGAGATCAATGAAGAACTCGAAAATTTTAATATATCTCCTCTAAAATCTCATTCAAAGTCATCAAAATATATACTCTCAGAAGAAAAGCGAAAAGTTGCGCGCATCAATGAAATGGTAAGTAACGTTCATTGTTCAATGTTCCCTCAAAACTGTGTTATGAAATAAATAACATGAAAAAGTAGGCTGAAAACTTTGATGAAATTATGAGCTTGATAAAAGAAAATATTTTATTTTCTGACAAAAGGACTATTGTTCAACTTCTAACACTGGCACCAAGTTGGTCAATATTAAAAGTACAAAATAACTTTATAGTTACAGAATACCAAGCAAAAATGGCTAGACAAATTTTTAATAAAAAAGTATTGTTAGCTATCTCTCCGTTGTATAAAGGTAAAGTCTTACACAAAGAAATAGAAGATTCTGTTAAATTTTTTTATGACTTGAGTGATTTATGTAGAACTATGCCTGGAAAAAAAGATTATGTTAGCATTCAAAAGAATGTTCATAAACAAAAAAAAACTGCTTTTGTGTAATTTAAAGGAACTATATGTATTCTACAAAGAAAACAATCCAGAAATACAAATAAGTTACTCAAAATTTGCTTCACTTAGACCAAAGTGGTGCATTTTGCCAGATGCAAGTGGAAAAACATTCTGTTTGTGTTAGTTTTTATCACCAAAATGCTATATTGCTAGTAGATGCCTTAAATATTGGACTTAAGTATAAGGATTTACTTTCGAACACCGTTTGCTCAGTAGAAAACAAAGAATGCATTCTTTCACAGTGTGATAATTGTCCTGGTAAAGAACCCCTTACCAAATATTTGTATGAGATTTTTGGAGAATATGAATATGATTTTGAGATACACTACAAGCAATGGCAAACTACTGATTGTGCAACACTATTGAGTTTAACAGCAGATGTTCCAACATTTGTTGAACTATTAGTATCTTGCTTTGAAAAGCTACAAGCTCATTCTTTTATTGCTCACTCTCAATCACAGTACCTTAGCCAACTAAAATAAAATATGGATCAATCAAACATTATCATTATTGGCGACTTTGCTGAAAATTATGCTTTTGTAGTCTAAGATGAAATACAAAGCTATCATTGGAATACCCAACAATGTTCTTTACATCCATTAGTGATATACTATATTCGGACACTAATTATACAATAATCCACAACCTTAAAAAGAAACAAGATATTTCAAATTGATACTGTCACTTTAGGAGGTTATGAAGCTGTAGTCTATGATGGTAAGTGGTGGATCAACATTGTAACTGAAACCAACCTAGAAGTTGATGCTAAAGTTAAGTTTCTTCACCCAAAAGGTTCATCAATCTGTTTTAACTGGCCTGAAAGAGACGACTACTGTTTTATTCCCAAAACCAACATATTGAAAAACCTATCTGTTCCCAAAGCTTGCTCTAGTTTCGATAGAAACTATGTGTTTGAAAATGCTGAAATAGAAGAAGTACAAGTAAAATGGGAACAATATTGTGAACTATTACAAACACATTCAAAATAACTTTCATCTTCGATACCGTTAAAAATCTTGTATATTTAAGTAACTTTTTAAATTACGATTAACTTATTTTTATTTTATTTACAAATATTGTTTGAGATTTTCTTGAAAAAGTTTCTTGAAAACACATCTTTGAAATTAAAGTTTCATATGTTTCAGTAGTTTTTCCAGTTAGATTTTTTGTGCCTAGTAAGATTATAAGCAGCTAAAAATAATAACAGCAAAAAAAAAACAAAATTTGACGGGGGTGTTTTGAGATATTGGGCCCCAAAGTTGGTTTATAGAAACTAGTTGTTTTATTAACTTTTAAGCATGTTCCTTTTATATTTCAGCATTTTAAGTACATTTATTGAATTCAGCATCAAAAAAACATTATATATGTTTATTTTCATAATTTTCCCATTTTTATTTCCTATTTTTTTAAGAAAAATGTTTTTTCAGAATGTTATGAAAACCGGGTCATTTTTGGAAACCAGGCCAGTATTAAAATTGCAGTATCTTGTCAACCGCTCAACATTTTTAGCTGAAATTTCATGCAATATTTTTTTATAGTTAGGAATAATGTGTCAAAATATAACACAAAAAGAAGGCACATGGTTCAATCGACTGGGTGATTTGATGTGGAATTACCCATTACTCATATCATACTCAATACGCAACTCAACGTATGCAATTTCTTTGAGTATAATACTCAATACGCAACTCATAGTACACATTTTTCTTGAGTAGAATACTCAATACACAACTCATAATACGCATTTTTTTTGAGTAATTTGCGTTTTTTTTTTTAGTGTAAAATATAATTTTGTTCTAAAAGTAATATTTTTTTTTATATAATGAACAAACAGAAACACGAAATGAAAGAGAAAAAAAAAATTACATTTTTCTAAAATGTATTTTCAATTCATAAACAAAAACATAAGTAATGAAGAAAATTTTCAAACAACTGAAGAATTATTTTCACTCAGCCATTTCATTAAGTATGGTTAAGTTACTTTTTAAAAAGGCACGATTTATTAGTGTTTCATTAGTCATGTTGCCGGCTCTTTTTCGATTAACTACACCACATATGCTAAAAAAGCGTTCAACATAAGCGGAGGATGTCGATATATTAAAAAACATGAGACACAAATTATAAAGATATGGCAATTCTTTTCTTTTCTCAAATTAAAATGCATCATAATGAGTTTTGTTGGTGAAATTATGGTTTCTTAAAATGTTTACAAAGTTATTCCTTTCTTTGTCAGCTAGGTGTCCGATGCTAAGTTCTTTTTTGTTGTACTCTACCTGATCCAATTCTATGCTTTGATAAAACTGATCAAAGGCTTTATTGTCAGGAACACTTTTTTGAGAGAATTATTATTAGAACCACTTGCTGTCAAATCGTTTTTTTTGTTTTTTTTATTAAATTCAATTGCCAAGTTAACTAATGAACTTAGTCCCAAATTGACTGTGGCTTTTGCAATCGGTCTTTGATACCATAGATAAAGTTTAGAAACATTTAAAACTGCAGCAGCTGCATAAACAGCAGAGTTAAGCTCATGCTCAAATTGTTTTTTTACATTAGTTATCAGCAATTCACAAAATTTTTTCTTTTTATCATCTTTTTTAGCCATTTCCTCATATTGCATGATTAATAAATGTAAACTTGGTACCAAGTCACCAATATGTACGCGATTTCTTTGATTCAAAAGCGTAAATCTATATGCTGGGAGCATCAATGATATATAGAATTCAATCTCTGCTTGAGTAACTGGACAATTAATAGTTTCAAAACAATGTTTTTTATATGCTTTGTAAAAAAAAATCAACATTAAAAAGCTTGATGACCAACGAGTTAAATTTTCGTTTCTAAATCTATTTTTTTGTTGTTGAAAGATTCGGGCAATTTCAATTGTCTGATGAGTTTTTTTAGCAAATGAACAAAGCAATGACAAAAAAGTTTTCAATCGTTTGCATGACCTCACAGTATTACGTATAGAAATATTAATTTTGTGGTTTGTGCATGCAAAACGAGGTACTTTTCTGCTGCCGAGATCAAACTCTAATTGATCCACTATACTATGATCCCCAAATTCATAATTATCAGCATCATCAATTCCAGTAGCATCAATCTCAGCATCAATCTCATTAGATAGTTTGCTGAATTTAATATCATTTTGGATTGGATTTATTTCTTCAGTAAGCAATTCGTTAATTTCAGGTTCAATTTTGTTTTCAGGTGAATCTTTCAGTTCCTGATCATTCTCATCACTGTCGTCATTCTCAAACAATTCTTCCCAAAAGTCTTCTTCAATCCAATTGCTGTTTTCCAATTCATAATTGAGCATTTGTGGAAAAGCTCTAAGAAAAGCTTTACCACCATCACTCACATAACCGTCAACTTTAGATTTATCGAAATCATATGGATTTAATATTTCTTCTGAAACCAATATAATATTTTCAGCATTATGTGGGTCACTCATTCATTGAAGACCAAGAACTATTAGCTTTTTACTGAAATCAGCAAAGGTAACCTGGCAACATAAGGCAAAAAAATCAGCCAGCTGGCGGCTATCTCAGATATCACCTATTAATGTAATAGTTTTGGCTTTTCTAAGGCAGTTAGTGATTGTTTTTTTTATCTTTTCAACTACCATAGGAATTATATTATAGACAAAAGACTTCTCGCATGGTAAAAGAATTTTATGACGCTTTAAAAGTCTTTTTAGATGAATGTTACCTAGCTCTTGTGTTGCCATATTGGATGACATTACGTATTAAGTTAGATCCATAATATTGTCATCTAACAATGAGTCATCATTATCAAGACTTATATCATCATAAGTCTTTTTCCAAGCCATAAAATCGTCTTTGCCATTACATTGTGTGGAATTAAAATGCTTAAAAAAATTGCCACTTCTACCTAGTGGTTCATGTAATATCTTATAGCAATAAATGCAGGTAAAATGTAATTTTTCTTTCTTTCCGGGCTTAAAATCGATTTCGGTTCGGCAATGAAAAAAGTTTAAAACCAAACTGTAAGTTTTTTCAGTGTCATCAAATTTGAAAATTTTACGCAGAAATTTATTGTTTTTCAAGTTTTGTTTAATTTCATTAATCTCTTTAACATATCGTTTAATACTTATATTTGTTAATAAAGCATTGCTTATGCTTTCGCTGCACAATGGTTGACTATTTTTAATCGAAAATACGGCTAAGGCACGATTACTTCTATCAGAATTTATTTGTTTATTTACAGACTGATTTTCTTAATCTTCTTTATTTATACTTTTTTCTTTTTTTTTTTCTCAAACTCTTTACATTAGAGTCTGAACCTAATTTTTGTTTGGCGGATCTTCCATACATGTTAAAGCAAAAAATCTAAAATAAAACTTTTGTTAAGCAAATAAGCAATATTATAAAACTAGTTTAAATTACATTACATATATAAATTACTTTAGTTTATATAAGATTAAAGATTAAAATGATTTTATTTATTTATCTAACTTATTTACTATAGATAAAAAGATAAATACTTGCATCTTATATACATCTATAACCTCATGAAAGTAGCAAACAATTATAAAAAAAGTCATTATTTCAAATACAAACGCTAGAAGTTTATCAACTTACAAAACAAAGCAACTCAAAGTTTATCAACTTGTAAAACAGCAAATTGTAAATTGTTATTTGAAGCAAGCTCATAAAGTCATTAAAAGCAATGCTACTTACTCCCTAGAGGCTTCAAGGCGTGATTTTCGACACGCAAACTTTAATAACTTATTTTAAAAAACAAATTATAATGGTTAAATTATAATTTAGTGTTTTTGTTTGTTATTTATAAAAAAATATAAACTTTAACAACTAATTTATATTTTAAACTCAAAAAGATTGCGTATTTTTACGCAAAATACTCAAAAAATATGCGTATTATGATTTGTGTATTGAGTATTCTACTCAATAAAAATGCGTACTATGAGTTGCATATTGAGTATTATACTCAAAGAAGTTGCGTACGTTGAGTTGCGTATTGAGTAAGATATGAGTAGCATACTCAATACGCAATATGCAAAAAAAAGTGCGTTCTTATGTATGATATATATATATATATATATATATATATATATATATATATATATATATATATATATATATATATATATATATATATATATATATATATATATATATATATATATATATATATATATATATATATATATATATATATATATATATATATATATATATATATATATATATATATATATATATATATATATATATATATATATATATATATATATATATATATATATATATATATATATATATATATATAAATTAGTAGAAAATCACTAAACAAAAATTTTTCTCATTTAACACTGTGTTTTATCAATAAAGACTCATCAGAAATGAATGATCAAATTAATAAAACTTCAATTTTTACCAAAAATAAAATTACAGGAAGTAGCAAATGTCTTAACTACTGTAAATCTCCACACATTTGTGGAATTTGCTGACACTAATATAAAAAGAATTCTTTGGAAATAATTACTTAGGCTTTTTTAGAAAAATGTTTTTTAAAAGGGAGACCTAATGTAACTATTATTTGAGCTCATTTATTTTTATAGTTTTTTTTGAGAAACTTATTTTCATGTCTACATTTAGAAATTAATTCGGATTTTTTTGTTCAATAAGCGTTCTTGGTTTGCATGAGTAATTGTTTCAAATTTTTCTTGTAGGCATAGTATGCATTTTTTGGAAATATTGTTATATGCAGGCGCTGTTTTAAGGATGGACCAATTTAGTATAAAATCATCAGTATTTTTACCTTTTAATTCCCATATATACTTTGACAGCATGGTGTCTTTTGAATACTTTATATTTTTAAAAGATTGCTTATGATTGGCAAAAGGTAATTTAATTTTTGGTATAAATTGAGGTTTTATTAATTCAATCATTCATTTCTGATGAGTCTTTATTGATAAAACACAGTGTCAAATGAGAAAAGTTTTTGGTAAGTGATTTTCTACTAATTTGTAATTGCTCTATTCTTATAAGAATATTGAGCACTCTATTTTGTAGAATACATTTTAAAGTTGTTTAAATATATATATATATATATATATATATATATATATATATATATATATATATATATATACATATAAATATATACATATATATAGCAAATTGTATATATATATAAATATATGCATATATATAATATATAAATATATATATATATATATATATATAAAATATATATTATATAAATATATGTATATATATATATATATAAAATATATATATATTATATAAATAAATATATATATTTATATATATATATATATATATAATATATATATATATTATATAAATTCATATATATTATATAAATAGATATATATTATATAAATAAATATATATATTTATATATATATATATATATATATATATATATATATATATATATATATATATATATATATATATATATATATATATATTTTCATTTCAAAAATCATGTCAAATTGATCAAATTCTATTTAAATTAGTATCAAGTAGGGCCTCGTTTGGCCTTGATGGCCTCAGGTAGACGATTTGGCATTGAGTTGTCCAAATTTTGGGTCTTTTCTATTTTATATTATCCCATGCGCTCATTATGGCTTCTTTTAAGTTGTCTTTGCGTCTAAATGCTCGGTCTCTAGTTTTTCTGTTGGAAATTTTCTATTGGATTCATCTCCGGATTTTGAGGCGGCCATTCCAAAACATTGATGTTATTTGTGTCAAAGTATACCTTGGTTTTCTTAGTGGAATGTTTTGGATTGTTTTTCTACTGGAATATGAAATGGTTTCCCATTCTCGATTTTTTAATAGATGGTTGCAAGTTGGCAATTTCAGGATACATTGAAGCATCGATTTTGGTTGTCAATAAATGTCTATTTCCCCACTCCTTTCCAACTCATACTACCCCAAACCTTCACATTTCCTCCTCCATGCTTTACACTACCTTGCAAGCAACTTAGTTTATAAGCTTCTCCTTTTTTTCTGGACTCGATCCAATGAGACAAAGTTAAATTTTGACTCATCTGACCTCAAAATTCATATCCATATCGGCATATTTTTGTACTTCTTTGGAAATTTCAATTGACCTTTCATTTGTTTAGAAGTTAAAAAAGTTTTTTTTCGAACTACTCTAAATCTATATCCTTGCTCTAATACAATTTCTGATTGTTTGAGGAGTCACAGTGATGTTGTGATCTTCTTGAATTTTTAAAGGTAATTTAGCTGCCGAACCAAAAATTTTCTTCTTCTCATTGATAATGATGTTGCGATCAATTGCACTGATGATCTTGCGTGTTCGCCCTCTGCTATTCACACTAGCAACAGTTCCAATCAGATCATGCTTCTTAACAATTGAGGACACTGTTGTAAAAGAAATTCCTGTTTTGAAATCCTGGTAGGATTTTCCTTGATTTTTCAAATCAATTATTAGGCTTCGTAGATGAAATGACAAATGTTGTTTTCTTGATGCCATTTTGCTGAAATGCTATATTTTATTTTATTTTTAGAATGTGTTTAAAAAATTACTATTTTCAATTTTACTTACTAGTCTGATTGTTTATTTCGCTGGATTTACGCTAAAGTTACAACCTATTTTGCTAACATACAATTATTTTTTTTACAGTTAATTTTATGCATCATTAGATCATTTGTATAAAATTCAATAGGTTTGAAAAGCAGTTAATTCTCCAATACACAAATAAATTTTTAAAACAATACTTGATAAGATATCTAAAAATTTTTTAGATAATTTTTAGATATTTTTATTTTTATTTATCTTTGAACTTATGATTTTTTTTTAATGTATCTTATTTTTTCTTCTTCAATAACTTGTTTCTCCATCAGTAGGTTGATCACGAAACTTCATAATGAACCTACTGGTGGAAACAAGTTGTTGAAGAAAAAAAATACAATAAATGTTTTTACTAGTTTATTATTGCTTTTAAGAAAATTGAGTTCTTTATTGTTCTTTAAGAACATTAAACACTCTATTTGCAGAATACACTAACATAATATATACATACATATATATATATACATACATATATATACATACATACATATATATATATATATATATATATATATATATATATATATATATATATATATATATATATATATATATATATATATATATATATATATATATATATATATATTTATGTATGTATGTATTTATTTATGTATGTATGTATGTATGTATGTATGTATGTATGTATGTATGTATGTATGTATGTATGTATGTATGTATGTATTTATGTATGTATGTGTGTATGTATGTATGCATGTATGTATGTATGTATGTATGTATGTATGTATGTATGTATGTATGTATGTATGTATGTATGTATGTATGTATGTATGTATGTATGTATGTATGTATGTATGTATGTATGTATGTATGTATGTATGTATGTATGTATGTATGTATGTATGTATGTATGTATGTATGTATGTATGTATGTATGTATGTATGTATGTATGTATGTATGTATGTATGTATGTATGTATGTATGTATGTATGTATGTATGTATGTATGTATGTATGTATGTATGTATGTATGTATGTATGTATGTATGTATGTATGTATGTATGTATGTATGTATGTATGTATGTATGTATGTATGTATGTATGTATGTATGTATGTATGTATGTATGTATGTATGTATGTATGTATGTATGTATGTATGTATGTATGTATGTATGTATGTATGTATGTATGTATGTATGTATGTATGTATGTATGTATGTATGTATGTATGTATGTATGTATGTATGTATGTATGTATGTATGTATGTATGTATGTATGTATGTATGTATGTATGTATGTATGTATGTATGTATGTATGTATGTATGTATGTATGTATGTATGTATGTATGTATGTATGTATGTATGCATATATATATGTATCAAAAAATATTAAATGTAAAATGTGATAATCAGTGTTATGCTTTAGTTTTTACAGTTTTCAGGACAAATGACATATGGATAATACATATGGACTATAAATGGGTACATAGGGAAATTAAGCTTGATTTACATTTAAAATTGATATGCAATATGATAAATTATTATATGTTTCTGAAAACCAATATTAATAAATAAGTATAGCTTTTTATACAAAGTTTTTCTAAACAAATGTGTATTTTTGCTAATGTTTCTTTATGTTGATGTTTACTTTAAAAATTTATTGAGAATTGCAAAATGTAGTTTTGACTAAAAATAAATATTACATTGGTTTTTATTAGTTTTTTTAAGCATTTATTTAATGATAAAGTTGAAATTGTTACACATTTAATTATAGTTTTACAATATCAGGATTTGTATTTCTTATAACATTAAAAACTAGTCATTGAAGTGACTTCCTAATAAAATAAACAACAAACAAAGTGGGAATGGTGTCAAAGTGGGACCAGCGAACTGTTTAACTTATAAAATTTTTTTTGAGTACAAAGATTAAAGAATAAGTTAAAAAATGAAAAATAAAAAACATTTAAATTTAAACAAAAAATCAAAACCAAGTTCTTGTTATAAATAAAGAATTACAAGAGTATGAAGAAAAAAAAAAGTAAAAAGAATTAATTTTTTTTACTGATTAAATGATTGTTGATTATGTTGAATTATTGCTTTTTTAAAAATAACATGAATATATATAATATAGCAAGTGCAGCCCTGGCACAGCGGTTAGAGCGCTTGTTTTATAAACAAGAAATTTGGGGTTCAAAGCAAGCTCTGGACATATTTAGTGCCATTGGTAAGGAAAGAGGCATGAACGTCCTATTTAAATTTTCTTCTGTGGTGCTCTGTGACAAGATCGTATAGATTTTATGGGGGACCTAAAACAAAAATTAAAAAAAATTATTTGTAACTATATTATTTTTTAGTTTGTTAATTAAGCTGATTTAATTGTTAAATTTAGGAAAATAAATAATAAATAATAATACCAAAGTAAAATGTATAAAAAATGGAATCAAATTGTTAGAACAGTTAATTTCAAAAAATCTATTTCAGTGTTTCACCCTAATCTTAAAAAAAGCAATAAAGATATCTTAAATGCATCAAAGAATGATTTTAAGCTTAAAAAGGAGAGTCCATTTATTTACAATGCTTTTGAAACTTCAACTGATGAGAAATCATTGAATGTTAAACTTGCATACCAGCATGCAAATAATTTATCAGAAGTTGACGAAAAAGAACGTGTTCACATAATACAACCAAATTTTAAATGGGGCAAACACAGACATTTAACAAAACTATGTGAAAGTCGACTTGAAGAAGCTGAGGCACTTATAAATAGCATTGAACATTGGAAAGTAAATTCCACTTGTATTGAATCTATACATGAGGATAATCCAAAAATGTTTTTTGGTTCAGGGAAATTGAATGAGATATCTGATCATGTTAAAAAGCTTGTTGAATCTGAAGAAATTACAGCAGTGTTCATTAACACTGGAAAACTCACATCACAACAAATAAAAGAACTTCAATCAGCATTGGGTTGCAAAATTTTTGATAGATATCGTGTTGTTTTGGATTTGTTTAAAAAACGTGCCGGCACAAAAGAAGCACAATTGCAAGTTAAGCTAGCAGAGATCCAGTATTTAAGGTGAATGTTTTTTGTTTTTTTTAAATCTATTTAGTTATAAATAAATTATTATTTATATCAACAAGAAGAAAAAAAAAAAAGTGACTGATAATTAAAATGCAGATAGTTGTATGGCATTTTGTTTTGTTCATAGCATAGCTACACTTTAGTTAGTTTAATCAAAATTTATAAGGTAATTGCCAGTTATAATCTTCAGTAAGTTTACAAGATTTTTGTTTCATATCTTTTATAATTGTTAATTAATTAGTATTAATTAATATTATATTATTAATTCAACAAAGATGTTATGTATAATTATAAATATAGGAAGTGATTTAGGATATTTTTTGGTTGTTGATATTTTTTTAATTTACGATTTTTTTTTATTATTAATGTTTCAGAATTTTTTCTTTTTAATTATTACAAGGTAGATTAAGACAGTAGTTATATTGTTTTAGATTTGCAATTGGAATTTGTCTAAAATTTCTTATTGCTTTGTTTTAATGCTGTTATATCTAATGCAAAATTTTTTATAGCACAAATTTTTCTCTAAAAAATAAATTAGAAATGGAACTTTGAGTGTTGCTTAAGGGCTAGGGTGAAGTGGGATATTTATATTTTCCTGGATCCTTTTGTTTGAATATTATTTTTAAATAAATTGAGAAAGCTTTACACAAATATTCAATTAAAAGTATAACACAAATTTATTTGTCTTGCAACTTAATGATTGCATAAATATATTTTTATTTAATTATTAATAAGTCATTATACATATTTTTTGATTCACAACACTGCAAGCAACCACTATTAAGTTGGGAGTAACTAGAAAAAAATAATAGAGTTATAGAGCAAGGAAATGGTTGACAGAAGACTTAAAAAGTTGAAGGTTTCATGAATCAGGAAAGCATGGCGATGGGAAAGAGTTCTAAAGTGCGGAGAAAAAAGCTAGACAAATAAAAGTTTTTAGAGGATGTAGAGACAGATACAGTAAAAGAATGAGACTTAGCTGAATGACGAGTCAAGCCGAAATGAGATTTAGTTAATGGAACTAGAGATGATAGTTCTTTTAGCAGCAACCGTGATAGTATATGTAGAAAGGAGAAAGAGATGCAACTTTACGATGATGTGAAAGAAGCTCAAGCTTAGCAGATAAAGTGAATCCAACTATGTATACAATGCATTTTTGGATCTTGTCTAGAAGAGAAAGAGCATCATTAGAAGAACCAACCCAAATATGACAACAGTATTCCATTCAGAGAGGAATAAAAGATTTGTAGAGGTAGAGAATGGAATCAGGAGAGAGAAAATGGCGAGCATGATAATGAGAAGCAACTATAGCAGATGCTAATTTAGCAATTGATTGTATATATGGTTTCCATGAAAGGTCAGTAGTAAACAATAATCCAAGTAGTCGTAAAGAATAGGACTCAGTATAAGGGTTGCCATTTATTAATATAGAAATGTACAGCGGTAGTTGTTTTATTGCGATATTGCAGTAAATAACTGAGTTTGGTTGAAGTTAAAATTTACAAGCCACTGTGAGCCCTAATTTTTTACAGAAGTGATTGCTGTCTAAAGCGATCAAAAAGAGAAGACTTTTTGTCAAGAATATGATTCATCAGCAAAAAGAGCTACTTTAGATGTATGGTTGTCGGGATGATCATTAATGTAGATACAAAAAAAACAAGACCAAGGATAGAACCTTGAGGTATCCCAGAAGTTACTCAAAATAATAAATAGTGATGGCCTTTAAGGATAACTTTAAGAAAGTGATTAAAAAGAATCAATTTGATAATCTCAAATACTTTCCCAGATACACCATATGAAACAACCTTATGGAGAAGACCAGCATGCCAAACTTTGTCGAAAGCCTTGGATATGTCAATTGCAATAGCCCTAGCCTCTCCGCCTCCATCTAATACACAATAAAATCTTTTAGTCACAGCAGTTAGCCGTAGAGTGAAAGGATTGAAAACCCTATTGATTGTCTGACAACATGTTATTTGACTCAAGATGGAATGTGAGAAATTTGTTGATCAAAGACTCAAAGACATTAACAGAAAGAAGACTGATCGGACAATAATTAGATAGAATATTTTACCGAAAAGAATGTTCACCGGAGTTTTTGTAAATTGAAACAACAGATCCCATTTTCCAGCAGGCAAGAAAACAAGACTCAGTAAAGCACTTATTAAATAGTTTAGAGAGAATTAAAGAGAGTTTTGGAAAACAATTTTGTAAGACTATGACAGGAATGTTGTCTGGACCACTAGCCATAGAAGGGATTGATCGAGATATGACTTTAGCAACGGAAGCTGGAGTGATTTGTATGTCAAACAATGGGTTAACCTGTTTAATTGGAATGGAAGGAAGAAATCAGCCATAAGATTTGAGAGTCGAATTAGAAGAAAAGTTTTTTGCAAATATTTCTGCCTTATCCCTGGGATAGGTACGAAAATCAGTCCCATGAATGAGAGATGGAATATTAGATATACTTTTCCTAATGACTTTGTTGAAGATTTTCCAAATGTCTCTAGAGCCTAATGTCTGAGATAAGATAAGAGATTTAGTGAACTGAGAATAATTGAACTAAGCATCTGAAACCTTCATTACACATTGATTTCTTGCAATAATAAATAGCCATTGTTTTGAGCCCCATTATTATTAAATATTAAATTTTAATAATAATGGGGCATTATTATTAAATATTAAAAACTAATTCTCTTCTAACAAGGCTTTAAGTTAGATTCACCAGAGAACAAAGAATATTGTTAAAAGGAAAGCGAATAGTTGACAGAGGACTTAAAAAACTTGTATGAAATAAATTGTATGAGTTAGGAAAACATGAATGTGGGAGAGAGTTTTAAAGCATCGATGTGTGAGAAAAAAAACTAGATGAATACAAGTTTTAGAGCATAAAGGACAGATACAGTAAATGAATGTGACTTTGCTAAATGAATCAAGCAATGAGTTTTGGTTGATGGGAGTAGATAGATATAGGAGTGTAGATGATAGCTTGTTTAAGCAGCGACCATGATATTTACTTATTTTATAAAAATAAAAATCATTGTTGCTGCTCGAACAATTGTTGCAATTCTTTCTTTTCTACAAATACTATATCATAGTATTTGTAGAAATGAGAGATTTGCAACAATGCAACAATGGGATAGTGACTTAAGCTTGGCAAAAAGAGCCCAACTACATTTACAATATGTTTTTTAGACTTAGTCAAAGAAGAGAAAGTTACATCTTTAGAAGAACCAAACCAACAGGGATATATAAGAGATTTATATAGATAGAGAATTGTAGGAATAGGAAAAGTGAGAAAATGTAGAAAATATAAAAAACTTAAAGCAGAAGACTCACTTGGAATATTATCATTCATCAGTATATGGGTATCAAAGTATTGTGATTGGTAATATCCATATATTGATGAATTCAAACAAATTGTTTGAATTCATCAATAAAAAAGTAAATAACTGAACTGCAAATCTAAAGCTGTTGCAGAGGAGAGATCAAATTCAAGATTGGCAGCCTGTTTAAGCAATCAAAAAGTGATGTCTTATTGTCTAGACAGGAGTATATGGTTGTGTCTTCAACAAATAGAGCCACTTTAGATGTAAGATTGTCTGGTGGATCATTAATAAAATAAGAAACAGTGCAGAACCAAGGATAAACCTTTTTCTAATTGATTTAGTCATTTCAATGAGTTTGTAAATTGTGGAGTGATTGGCACAAAATCCATAATGATGTATGTAAACCCATTTAAATTTTTCCAGGAAAACGTAGAACCTATTATAAATTTTTTTTTAAAGAATTTACTTATATTAGAAAGCAGAGAGTTTGCTTCAGAATGCCATATTCCTTTGATTCAGATATTTCTCCTTTGTTGAGTCTTCTTAGTGTTATGTGATTTTCCTTTATAGTTCTACTTTCTTTTAACAACCTTTGACATTTTTAGTAAATAAAATTTAGTTAAAGATTAACCAAATTGAAGATATCAGTCAAGATGTTTAGTTTGTTAAATTATATTTGACACAATGGCATTTAATTTTCAAATGTTTTAAGTTTTGAATTTTAATTGTTTTTGAATTTTTGATAAAATAGTCATTTATAAATAGAGTTTAGTCAAAGCTTAACCAAATTGAAGATATCAGTGAAAGTGTTTAGGTATGTTTAATTATATTTGGCGCAAAGTATTTTATTTTCAAGCATTCAAAGTATGGGATTTTTATTAAAGTATTGAAAGTTTTGTTAATATATACACAAAACTTAATGGGTTTGTTCTTAATGTATTGTTTCATGCTGTTTTGATCTTTAAATTTTAACATGTGCTCATCTATTGTCTGCTGCTTGCTTGCATTTATGGCACATTGGAAACAATTATAAAATAATCTCTGATAGAGGGTAGAATCTAGTAGCCCATATTAGTATTAAAGTATTAGTGGTATATTTATGTTTTGATTTACCATAGTGTGTCACAGGTTTGACTCCACCAATTTCATTTATTGTGGTACAAGTTTCATAGAAAAGATCTGGATGCTCTTTGACAACCTTTTGCGCAAAATCAACTTCCACAGTCTTTAACAGTCAACTTCCACATCTTTAAGTAAAAAGCTTCATGATCAAGCAGCAAACTAAAAATTAACATCATATGTTACAAAAGAGTTGACAGAAACAAATGCTATTAGCAAAACTAAATTAAGAATTATCACTAAAAAGTTTAAATAATTAGTACAACTCATAAAAACATTCATAAGAGTGAAAATAAATGTTCAATAAAATCTATATCAATGCATTGTGTTCTATATATTTGTATTCTTAATCATAAAGAAGGGTCAAATAACATTATTTCAAAGAAGAAATTAGTATTAATGAAAAATAACTAAATTTGAAAAGACTTTGTATTAATCGATATAATGCATAATGTAATAGGCAGATAAAATCTTTAAAGGGTTAATACTAAAGTAAAAAACAAAGTATGCTCTTGATGACAAAACTTAACGGTCTGTGCCACATGACCCAACTTTACACATAACAATTGATGTTTTGCTGAATTAAAACATCATTAATGTAGACCACCTACATACAACCCATCTTATGTTGTTGTACACCACTTTTCTATGTTTTACAAAAAAAAACCAAATGTTCGATTGCACTAAATCATGTCAGATTGTGATAGTCCATATAATATTTTGTAATATATAAATATATATATATATATATATATATATATATATATATATATATATATATATATATATATATATATATATATATATATTAAGGTTCTAAAAACAACTTTTTCTGAAAATGACTGCTGGCACCCCCTGAATATGTTGTATATAATTAAAAAGATGCTAGATTTAAAAAATTTTTAAATAAAAAATATTTTAAGGGGTTGCTACCGACCCTCAAACATTATATAGGTCCCTAATATTATTAAAAAAAAAGTTTTTCAAAATTATGTCATGTTGGGTCTCAAATGAAGGGAAACTATATAAAAATTTTAAAAATATTAATCATTTCATAATTAAATTTTTATTTTAGATTTTAGTAAACAAAAAGTTACGTTTTTAAACTAAAAATAAAAAATAGGGAGTTAACAAGATTTTTTGATTATAATTTTTTTTATCTATGTTTTTTTATAAAATGAATATTATTTTTGAAATTTGTATATGATTTTGCTTCATTTGAGACCCAACATGACATAATTTTGAAAAATGTATGTAGCATATATATTAAAATAGACAATAAATTTTTGTATATTTTTGTAATATATTGATTATGTAGGGTATTTAAATACAAAAAAAAATTTATTTTGTTTTGTTATCCACCTTGTACAAGCCCTTTTGGAATCACTACCAGCATACTTTAAAAACGCTAACCAATACCTTTGCATCATTGAACAACACAAATCAATCTCAAATGATTTTACATTTGTCTCTCCAGATAATATTGCGTTTTACACTAAGAATAACTGAGATATTGAGGCAGTGAAGTTTTCCTTGGATTCGATACTCATGAAGAGTCTACCTCATCAATGCCTATCTTTCAACACTATATTCAAGTTCAATGACCAGCGTTATTTGCTCTACCCTACATCAACTTTTTATGGCACATTTTAAGGCTATTATTATTGAACAGTTCGCACACCATTAAACACACCATTATAATTGACAACATTTTTTTCATTTTCACAGGTTCTCGAGAAGAACCCTACTATCAAAGTCACTTCAGACCATTTGAACATTATCATCTGTTTTTTAGACATTACCATCTTCAAAAATTCTGACAAGGATCAACACAAATCTTTGCAGAAAAAACTATTTGAACATGTTTTATTTTAAATGCATTTTATGTTTCAATGGTAGAAACTTTATAAAACAATGGTAACACAATAATGTTATTTTATAATAGCTCGAGCTTTTAACAAAACAACCTTTAATTGTTTAATTGTTTTATAGTGTTTTATACATATTACATAGAGTTTTATAAATATAAAATTCTATGTAATATGTATAATTCTATGTATAAAATGTAATATTTATTGTATTTATTACTTTATGCTTATCTTTGTTTAAAAAAAGGTGTAACTGATAAATAAAAAAATAATGATGGTTAATAATTAAAAAAATGACAAAAAGTTGCATAATAGTATAAATATATAGAAGGTCTAATGAACATTGAGTTTTGATTTTTTACAATATTAAAAAAAAGTTTCATGCTGTTAAAACCTAAACAATTTTTCTAACATAATTTTCCATTCCATTTTCCAGATCACATCTTACATCTGATGAAGCAAATTATGATCAGCAAAGAGGGGGTGGAATGATGATGTCTGGAGCTGGTGAAACAATTATTGACATTAAACGCAGGTTGTTATGAAAATTTTTTATAAATAGTTGTGTCCATTTTATTTGTCAATACATTTACAAATACATCCTTGGTTAGACACAAAGATTTTTATACCTAAAGGGTATGTACTTATACCTAAAGTTGACAAATAAAACATTTTTTACTATTTTTTAAAAGTGGATGTTGTCTAGATATGTTGCATATATTTTAAATGTGATTGTGTATATTTTGTGTAGTAGTTTTGAGAATATAGTTAATATACATATAAATAATCTCATATAAGTAGTGCACATATATATATATATATATATATATATATATATATATATATATATATATGTGCACTATATATATGAGATTATCGAAATATCCACCCTTTGCTTTTTTCCACACTCGTTGCAAAATTGACCACAAATGAGTTGTTGATGTCGGACACGATTTTCTTAACTTACGATCCAGTTGTTCCCATAGTAACTCCATTGGGTTGAGATTAGGGGATTGTGGGTACCATGTCATAATTTTGAGTTCTCCACAAGCTCCTTTTTTTTGCAAATAGTTTGTACAGTATTTAGCTGTGTGTTTTGGGTCATTATTCTGTTGCATGGTGAACCCGTGGCCAATTAGACGCTTTCCTTAAGGCACGGCATGTCTACATAATATCTTATGATATCCCTTCTTATCAAGAATTCCATTTATTTTCACGAGATTACTAACCTGATTAAAAGCAAAACAGCCCCACACCATTACTGAACCTCCACCATGTTTGACAGTAGGCTGTATACACTGTGGATGAAATTTTTCAGTAGCTGTTCGGCGCACATAGATCTGTTGCATTGTTCCAAAAACAAGAAATTTGGATTTGTCCGTCCACAATACATTTCACCAGTCTATATCTGTCCAATTTGAATGTGCTAGAGCCCATTGAAGTCTCTTTTTCAGGTTGCAAAAGATTGCAAGTTTTCTTATTCAAATTTACATAGTAAATATATGCTCATAAAAAATTAAACAGCTAAGCAAAAGTTTTTTAGTTACCAAATAAATTACATTGCAAAGAATGACAGAAAATATGTAAAACAGTGTTTTGAAATAATCTTAACACTAAAACACAGCTTTATATACAAACAAAGTGATACAAATTTTTATTTATAAAAAAGAAAATTTTTTTTTTTTGAAAACTAAACATCATTAAAAAAAAGAACATTTTATTATTTACAATTATTATATATTTATACATTATAACGAAAAAATATATATAAAAAAAGTTATATACTAAAAAAAAAATTTAACTAAATTTTCATCATCAATTAACAATTTATAGATTAATTAACTACAAAAATACTAATTATAGATGCAGTGTATTTTTTTTTTCTCACCACTCCCTCTCCTCATATTTTACTTTCTACAGGATCCACACTCTCTATTTAAAAAAAAAAAAGTGGGCCCTCTATTTGTTCTGCAGTATGCTGAAAAAGCTTTGTAAGATATATCTAAAATTAAAAAAAATAAAAAATTATGATATGATGAAAGAAGTAAAAACATTACATACTAACTCTACAAACCAATTTACCTGTTGTTGATTTTT
>NC_088924.1:31800000-31847500 GCF_038396675.1 Hydra vulgaris | reverse complement strand
CAAAGTTCCACAAATTTCTAAAACCCGGTTAATTAGATTTTTCAGATTTGATCAGTTTTAATTATCTCTAAATATTAAATTCTGAATACAAATTACAATCCACATCCACTTTAGACTGGTTTATTAGCAGAGAAATTAATGAAATAAAATACTGCAATACGACTAAAGTTCTGCGGTTTTTGTTATATCAGAATTTTTCCAAAATAAAACACTAGGATTTTTGACTCTTTGTCATTGATTAAAATACGAATTATAAATAAAAAAACATATGAGCAATTAACATTTAATTATCGTAATGTTATAGTTTGTGCAATGTTAATGCTAGCGAGGACTATAACTCTTCAGAGTACACTTTCTGGCATCTGGCACTCGCTTTCTGTGATCCTCAACCACCTGAATTAACCTCTGCATTTCAGATTCATTCCTTGTAATCGATTCATTAAACATGGACATTAAAGCCACAGATCGTTCGGCAGCATCATTTACTACTTTCAATGAATATACTAAATTTTTTCCTTCTTGGTATTCTGGGGAATCATTCCAGGTAGCTGGATCGTTGTTGAACAGAAAATCAATATCAACCTTCATTGACCGCAACGCACTTGCTGAAACTGATGTCACCAGCATGTCCAGAGATTTCTTCTCTAGACTTTCAATGTTCTTTAATTTGATCAACCTTTCAGACCAGTTCTCACCGTGAAATTTCATGCTGGAAATCATTTTTCGCTTCTCTTCCGTTTGAAGTTTGTTTGAAAACAAAGCTAGTGGGACCAATTCTGGTGAAAGGTACCACAAATGGTTTTGAAAGTTCTTGACTGCTGCTTCGGAAATCGTTTTATTCACAACTGCAAACTGCTTAAGTTGCTGAAACAGAAACAAGTCATTAACTGGAGCATCGCTGGCATTTGTGCATGATATCCAAGATTTTACATAAACCAGACTAGCAAATAAGCAAAATTCACAGAGATTTTTTTCCTCTTTTGTGGTCAACTTGAACTCTTCACGAAATAAATAAATCTTAAAACAATAAATAACCTTGGCCATCCAGCAAGCCATGTGATAAGCACCAGGGATCTTGAAATGATAATTTTTCTCTTCTTGATCAGGCAGTTTTCCAAGTATTAACAGACAGAGATCCATGATTTCTTTGTAGTCATCCCTTGGCATTTTAACATGCAGGTTTTCTTTGAGGAATGCAATCACTTCATTTTGTAGTTCTTGCACCAGGGGTATTTTCATTCGAATGTCATCCAGAGGTTTAAAATTTCCTTTGATTAACTTTGGGCCAATATTGCTGAAATCTCTGGAAAAGAGGTATGTTGGGACCAGATGATGGTCCAAATAGTGATCCAAACACACCTGCTACTATGATCTCATGAACATGGTGTCTGCAAGCGAAATATAACAAATTTCTACCTATATGTTTCTCTAGAACTACACATGCACCATTTTTGGAGCCAGTGTTAGAGGCTGTAGTATCAAAACTCATTCCAATAACATCACCAATTATGTCCCAGAAATTAAGCAGATGAATAACTGCTTTTGCTTGGGCTTCTCCAGTTCCAGCTGATAGTTTTGCTATTCCAAGTATTTTGTCAACATTGTGACCTGTCACACCTACAGATAGCCAGTCAACATTTGCTTTAGGGGCTGCAGAATTTGTACTATCTATCATCAGTTTGCCATCCCAGTGGACGATTAATGGTGGTTTGTCCAAATCGCAGAATTCAGTTCGAACAGTGGCTTCAATATTTGATCGATGATAGGTTCGTTTTCTACGGACTGTAGAACGTGACAATGATCCATCATCGAGGTTCTGTCCACCAGCCCTTGCAATTGCTGCTGCTAGTATAGTAAATTTTGTGTCAGATAGATAAATTCTGTCTAATGTTGATGAAACATCAGGCGAGTCAAGAATTGTATCTAAGATACATTGTCGTTTTGGAGTACTTGCTAAACTTGATTCAGCTGACCCTGAAGAACTTGCTTTACTGACTTGTTGTCTGTAATAAACAGGGATTTCTATCTCAAAATCTCTATCAACCATTTTGTCATTATCAACAGCATCGTTATCGTTGTCATCACTATAACTTTCGTCATGTAAAGGTTCAATAACAGGAACTATTGCACTCGCACCAGATTGTCTTTGCTCTTCTTTTAGCTTTCGTTCTCTCTCTGCTTGTTTCCTTGCTTCATTTCTTTCTTCTAATTTTGAAAGTTCTTTGTCCTCTCCAAACATCACCATTTTTCTCTGACATCTCTGATCCAATAAAAATTCTTTATCTTCTTCAATTCTGATCATGGTTTCAGCATCCTTGTGGGCAATGTCAAAAAGTAGGCCAATGGTGTCTGTAAATGATTTCTCTCTCGATTTCTGAGAATCTGACAATCTGGATTTTTTTTTTTTTATTAATTTAAATTCCTGGACTAAAGTTTTCAACTTTAAGACTACATTCGGATGAAATGCTGTCGGAATACGGGCTTTATTCCAAATAATAATCAGTTCATCAACAGTTGTTTTAAGACTTTCAGGCACTGACTTTTTGGTTGAATTAAGATGATAAAAAAATGTTTTTAAAACATCGGATGTTAAGGGAAGAACTTTATCTGGAAGATTTGGCTCTGGTTGTCCAATTAAAAAGATTTTGGTTTGAAGTCGTGTAGAGATAGCAACATGAGATGATGCTGCCATTTCAATGATAACTGAAATATTATGAGAAAATCAAAACTCAATACCATATTATACAAACTTATCATTCAGTTGTTGGTTTATGCAGCTGCAGCAATATATTATAATAATTATTACTAAAGAAATTAAATAAATATTTTCAAATTAGAAATTATTATTATCTGCACTTAATAACAAACAATACACTACCAGACTACCATGCTAGTTTTCTGTAATAGGTTACTAAGGTTAGGTACTATCAAAATATTAATACATTTGTTGTCAAACTGAAATTCCAAATAAAAATAATATTTATACTTGTAAACCTTTTTATTCTGTTTGAACAAATTCTAAATTGAGTTAAATAATAGTGTTAAAATTATGAATACAAATTTTAACAAAATGATATAAACACAGTTGTTTTAAACACTAGCAGACATTTTTTAGTCTGGTGCCCTGATGACAGTTAATCTGCTGCACTTTAATTAATCTATATGGCACGCAATCAGACAATATTTCAGTGGAAAAAATCTAACTAACCAGGTTCTAGAAATTTTTGGAACTTTGGAACTTTTTACACGTTTTTGACGTTTTTCGTAAAATTTATGGTCATTGAGCACCCCCTAAACATTATCTGATTGGAAAGATTTTTTCCACAGTCAATTACTATGTCAAATGGCACAAAATAAACAACTATGCATTCAAATCCGAGAAAATTTTTTTTTCCTGTGTTCACATGAACAGCCCTAATATATATATATATATATATATATATATATATATATATATATATATATATATATATATATATATATATATATATATATATATATATATATATATATATATATATATATATATAAATATAAATATATATATTCATACATATATATGTATATATATGTATGTATACATATATATATATATATATATATATATACATATATTACATATATATAACATACCGACCTGATGCCAACCTCTAACAGTTTGAGGTCGGTAATTTATTGCTGACCCCATTTTTCCTATTACCGAGGGTTGTATATATATATATCTATGTATGTATTCATATATATATATATATACATTATATTATATGTATATATATTTATACATATATATATACATACATATAAGGTTAATGAAATCCCTGATGAAAGCATATAAAGCAAAATTTATTTATTTTATACATTTATTTTACGCTACTTCAATGCAGATTTCCATGATTACAAAGAAAATCAAAAAGTCTCATCATGCAGTGAACAATTTTATAAAATTAGGTTAAAATTTTAACAAAAATCAACCTAAGGGCCGAAATTAAAAAATTATCAAATTGCAACATTCTTTCATTATGAGTTTGACATCATACGGAGTTCAAACAGCACGACAAATAAAGACTGAACTGGATTTACTTATGAACACAAGATGGGTTTAACAAATTTTGTTTAAATCAGGACGATTCCAGTTTTAAAAAATGATCACAAAACCATTTTAGCAAAAAACTTAAAAGTGCAAGATTAAAGTCTGGCAAGGAGCACATGACATAGGATGCAGAATAGGAAAATATTATTTTTTCCAAAGAAAAAAGGTTTAATTTAGATAAGCGTGATGGTTTTAAGTTTTAGAAAATGTGACAAATAAATATAGCATTGTTATGAGTTGTGACATTGGAGATGGGGCAGTTATGGTGTGGGCTGCATTTTGTCTCGATGGCAAAGTTTTATTACAAACAAAATGAATGCAAGAAATTACAAAGATCTTTTAGAAGATTTAATCAAGTTTAGTGATGAAGAAGTAATGATGAAGGTTTACCTACTGAGAATTGGATTTTCCAAATAAAAATGCAACGATTCAAATGGCACAAAATGTAAAACAGCGGTTCCAGGAAAAAAGTATACATGTTTTGGATTGGCCTTCATGTTCACCTGACTTGAACTCTATAGAATGTTTATGGAGATTATTGGCCTAAACAAATATGTTTGCTAAAAATAAATTTTGGCTTTATAATTTTTATTATAAAGTTGTCAATTTAAAAAAAAGAAATTTTAATTGAATTAAGAATTATTTTCAATGTTTTCATAACAGATTTCTCTTCAAAAGTTTATAAACTTGATCTCATTATTTTTTGAAGGTGATCTATATACACATCTTACAGATATAGTTTTATTTATAACTTGAAGTAAAACACTGATGATCCACCACTTTATTTCTACCATAGTTTGGTTAATGTCTAAAATTTTAATATCTTCTCTGATCAAAAGTGTACATCCCCCAGTATGTGTACTAGAAGATAATACACTTCTGGAGGTGTAATGCTCAAGTTTAATTTCACAATCCAAGTATATGTAAGTCACATGTGTTTCAGTTAAACCAATAACTTCAGGTTTACATTCTCGTAAATATTTTTCATCTTCACTTTTTTTTATCTGTAAGACCATCAATATTTAACAACACACATTTAAATTCTCTGGGTAGATTTGGTTGCTATTGAATCCTTGACTTAACTTTCTCTTTTACTTCATTGAATATATGACATTGTCTCTTGTGTGCAAAGTGGTCACACGGATGATTAGTGTTGTTTTCTTTATTAAACCAACAGTAATGAATGCATAACTTGTCTTGATATTCACAATTATAAGACTCGTGGTTTCTTGCACAATACTTACACGTAGGTTCATCGTGTTTGCAATTTTTTGAAATGTGTCCATAACCTTGACACTTGTAACAAATAATGACATTTATATTATTACGAATATGAACTACTTGCCAATTCACAGATAACTTGAAATTTCTTATCTCCGTCAGGTAATTTTTCATTTTCTAATCTATGTCAAAAACAATCAGTTCACTAGTTTTGTTTCTGATGACTTTTCTCTTAATGATGTAGCATTAGGTACATTTCATAGGATTTCATTTTCCTCAATAATTTCCTTCTCAAGTTGTTCATTATTTTCATTTAAGTCTAGACTCATTATTTCTAAAGACATCTCTAATCTTCTTAGCTTCTTACTACTATCTTGATCATAATTATTTTAATTAATTAACTTTTTTAATTAACTTTGTCATCTATTTCTTCATTAATATGTTCAGCTAATTTTTTCATAATTTCAGGGTTGTCACACAGCATAACAATGTCTCCATTGAGTTTTTTCTTAAATTTATGAACACCACTTTTTAACTGTTTATTTTTTACATTATTACTTACAAGTTGGATTGTATCATACTTCTTACTTGGAAAAATTTGCCTTATACTTATTTGACTAAAATATTTAATTTTTTTCTTTTTATTTGTTTCATTCCATAGTATTCCTTCATCATCATCCAAGGTACTACTTTTTGTACTTTTTTTATTAACAGAAAGACATGAAGGTATGATGTTATCTGACTCTACAGAGACTTCAATGATTTTTTTATTTACTTGGTACTGTAATTTAGTATTAGTTACCAACATAGATTTTATTTCATCATTTAGTTTCATATTTTTGTTGAGTAAATACATTGATAATTTGTTGTTGTTGTAATTCATTTTGCTTTTGTTTAGATTTTATGGGAACTTATTTATTGTATTATTATCTTTACATTTGTTACAAAACCATTTAAGTTAATGGAACAATTTGGTGCACAGGTAAATTTAAATTCCTTTTCTGATAGATGAGAACATTCTTTGTGAGACCAAGTAGCACACGGTCCTTCGTATTTGATGGACTCATAATTTTCTTCAATTATTTCATCACACTCATTACATTTGTGTATGATGCTTTGTTTACTATTCATTATTCTGTCTATCGATTGCTATGGTTGCAATTTTGTTCAGATTCTTTGTCTTTCTTTTGTTTGGTTTACTCATACTAATTTTTATCATTTTAAGATTAATATTTATAAAGATCGTTCTTAATAAACTAACAATTATAGTTTAACTTAGTAATTCATTCCATTTTTAATGTTCGCTTTTTTCTTATCTTGTTATTACAAAAACATGTCTGCCATCTTTATTATAACCGCGCTTTTCAAAGATTAAATGACCAAAATTATGTGGTGTTATCTCTCTCTGTATTAATAATATGTTTTATATATATATATATATATATATATATATATATATATATATATATATATATATATATATATATATATATACATATATATATGTATATATATATTAGTAGAAAATCACTGAACAAAAATTTTTTCCATTTTACACTGTTTCATCAACAAAGATTCATCAGAAATGAATGATCAAATTAAAAAAACTTCAATTTATACCAAAAATTAAATTACAGGAAGTTGCAAAAGTTGCAAAAAAGTCTAAACTACTGTAAATTTTCACACATTTGTGGAATTTGCTGAAACTAATATAAAAAGAATTCTTTAGAAATGAAATTTATAAAAAATTTCTTTAGAAAAGAAATTCTTTATAAAAGTTCTTTTTATAATAGTGTCAGCAAATTCCACAAATGTGTGAAAATTTACAGTAGTTAAGACATTTGCAACTTCCTGTAATTTAATTTTTGGTATAAATTGAAGTTTTTTTAATTTGATTATTCATTTCTGATGAATCTTTGTTGATGAAACACAGTGTAAAATGGAAAAAATTTTTATTAAGTGATTTTCTACTAATATATAATTGCTCTGTCTTTTAAGAACATTAAGCACTCTATTGTGTAGAATACTTTTTAAAGTTGTTTAAATATATATGTATGTATGTATATATATATATATATATATATATATATATATATATATATATATATATATATATATATATATATATATATATATATATATATATATATATATATATATATATATATATATATATTTATAAATAAAATATATATATATAAATAAAGTATATATATATATATATATATATATATAAGTATATTTTCGTGGAAACTTGGAAAAAAAAAACCACGCACAAATGTTTTGATATAACAATGGGAAGTTACAACGAAGCAGAAAATTGCGAATTTGTAGGTTTAAATACCCTAGCTAAAATAATCCATATTAATCAATTAGGTCTTTATCGCGACGACGGTTTAATAATAATGCATATCAGGGCCACAACTCAATTAAAATTAGAAAAGATATTATTAAAGTTTTTAAAAATATTGGCTCTCAGATTGAAATAAATATAAATTTAAAAATAGCAAATTTTCTTGATGTCACATTTAACCTTTCAGAAAGTTCTTATAAGCCCTACAAAAAACCTAATGACGAATTAATGTATATTAATGTGAATTCGAACCACCCCCCTCAAATTCTAAAACAAATTCCAATTTCAATTAACAATAGGCTAAACCAAAACTCTTCTAATGAAAATATTTTTAACTCCTCTAAATGCCTTTATGAAGATGCCTTTAAAAAAAGTGGCTTTCAAAATTTCGAGCTAAAATTTGAACAGAAAATTGCAAAAAAGCGTAATAGAAATAGAAACATAATTTGGTTCAACCCCCCGTACAGCAAAAATGTTTCAACAAATATATGTAAAATTTTTCTAAAATCAGTAGACAAACATTTTCCTCCCTCTAATAAATTACATAAGATTTTTAACAGAAATATCATTAAAGTAAGTTATAGTTGTACAAAAAATTTAGAAAGAATTATAAAAGGCCACAACTACGCATTAATTAATAAAAATGAACATATAAAATAAAAAAACACTGGGTATTGTAATTGTAAACAAAAAATAGATTGCCCTCTAAATGGAAAATGCCTTTCGAAAAATATAATATACAAGTGCATTGTTTCCTCACAAAATAACCCTGAAAATATATTGGCTTAACCGAGGGGGAATGGAAAAAACGTTATGCCAACCACAAACAATCGTTTAAACACAAAAAATATTCAAAAGAGACTATACTGTCAAAATACATTTGGGATTTAAAAGAAAAAAATAAAAATTTTAATTTACAATGGTCTATTCTAAAATCTGCCCCTGCCTATAATAACATTTCCAAAAAAAGTATGCTATGTTTGCAAGAAAAATTTGAAATAATTACTCATTTAAATCAAGAAAATTTATTAAATAAAAAATCTGAATTAATTTCTAAATGTAGGCACGAAAATAAATACCTCTTAAAAAATTATAAAAACAAATGACCAAATTAAACTATCCTCATTCCAAAGAAAATTATTGAATAATTACTTTCTGTAACTTCCTGTTAACAAAAAAAATATAGTAATTAAAAAATTTTTTATAATAATTTATAATTTCCAGTAAAATATATTTTTTTCTATAAATTGAATTTTTTTTGAGATTTAGTAACTCTTCCTGATGATCCAGCAATGGTGAAACTTAAAGTAGAAGATAAAAGTTAGATTGGGTTTTTTACTAATTTATATATATGTATATATATATATATATATATATATATATATATATATATATATATATATATATATATATATATATATATATATATATATATATATATATATATATATATATATATATATATATCAACCCTTCGGAAATAGGAAAAATAAAGTTGGCAATAATTTGCCTACATCAATCATTTAGAGGTCAGCAAATTATTACATCAGGTTGGTAAAAAAATTTTGTACAAACGCCTTACCATAAGACATAGAAACGAGGTCAGCAATTTTTTGCAAACCTTAAACACTTTTAGATTAGCAGTTAGTCGGCAAATAAATATATATATATATATATATATATATATATATATATATATATATATATATATGTATATATATAATAATAATAATAATAATAATAAATATTATATGTATTATATATTATTAATTACAGAGAGAGAGTGAGAGAGAGAGAGAGAGATAACAGCACAGTCTATTATCAGTAAAATATTGCAAATAACAAAATCTTAAACAAGAAAGTTTTTGAAAATATATTTATACTGCATAACTTTTGTGCTTGTAAAATAAAAATGTCTGAAGAGAAAGTAAATTACAATACCAATAAAAATAATAATTGTAAAGTTTACTTTATATAGATTTTTAAAATAATTCCTAAACAATAAGTCCTTATCACCCATAATAATCCAAAATTATTCATAATAAAATCAACAAAAGTTAAAACTTTAAAAAACATGTTATATAAATAAAAAATCTTATATTTAACCAGGTTAAACATTTCAGTGTTTTACCATTTAATATATAAGCCTTCTTTAATTTCTTTTATCTTTTTAGCAAAACCTAAAATCTCAAAAAGAATAAGAAATCTCTGAAATGTTAAAATAAAGCTGCTGAAAAATGAAATAAAGGATGAAGAAAAACCAAAAAAATCTAAAGGAAAACAAGCTGTTGCAGAAAAAGATATTAAAAAAAATTAATGCAAAAATAAAAATCAAATTAAAAATTAAAAAAACAGCAACAAACAAACAAACAAGTAATAATCTAAGAGAAAACAAGGTGCTGTAGTAGAAAATAAAAATAAATGACAAAAAAAAAAATTTTAAAAAAAGCTTTAATTCAGACAAAAGCTTCGCTAGAAGTTTTTTAAAAATTTTTTAAATTTTTTATTTTGGACGGACAGAAAATTTGTCAAGGTCAAAATTAGATCTTTAAATAGCCTAAAGAAAAAATAGGTACCATTTGGAAACTAAATTTTCAAACAATCATTTTAAATTGATGCAAAATAAGATATGTGGCTGGAGAATAAGCATGTGGGGATGATGGGGGATGAAATACCAGTATAAATATTACTTTTTATTGCCTAATTTTGATATATCTCAGTTTATATCTTGATAATTTTTGTAATTAATTTTGTTAATTTTTTTATATACAATTGCATTTTTTATTATTCTCTCCAAGATTCAAGATTAGTTTAAATAAAATATTTCTCTCAAATAAGTAAAATAATGTTTTCTATTTTATGATTTTATTCTATGCGCAACAAAATCTTTAAGTTTACTTTAAAACCTACTTAAAGCTATTTTTCTATAAATCAATGTGAGTGTGTTTACAGTAGCATCTAAATGTAACTTGACAAAAAAATTTTTGTTTTTTTTTCTTATCAAGTTAACTTTTCTAAATGAAATTTCTTGTAAGTGTTTCAAATTATATTACATTTAAAACATACAAAAAACTCATATTTGGGAGTAATTACTCAAAATTTATTTAAAAAATGGAAATGATTGGTTCAAAAGTAATTGAACAAAATAAATATGTCCTTTAAACACTTTAATTCTGTTGTATAGTATAATATTACATGAGCGGATTCACTGTCAATTAATAAACAAGTGATTGAACCAAGAGAGATAAAATCTTAGTTAAGTACTGAATAAACTGATGACATTGAAGATGCTCTTCAAACTAATTATATTGATGCAGAGGTTTTGACACATGTTTCTGGTGGTACTAGTAAAATGGGGATTTGTTCCTCAAAATCAGTTGGCTTTGTTACTCTAATTTACAATTTGTTTAGAAAAGTCATCAGTTTCCTGTTCAATTGGCATATACAATGAGAATCATTAAAAGTAAAGGTCAAAGGTTTGATACAGTTGATGTGTATACAAAGTTTCTCTCATGGGCAACTATATGTCGCATATTCAAGAGCATTTAAGTGTTTGTTTTTTAAATTGATAAATATCCCATTCAAGGAATGATAGGCAAAAAATGTTGCACAAGTAATGTCATATTTACTAATGTTCTCAATTTATAGTTTATTCAAAATTGATCCCATTATAAAATGATATTTCAATTAAATAATTTTTTCTGAAAAAAATCTGTTTGTAGTCATGTATTTATTTTAATACATGACTACAAACAATAAATACAATTTAATCATCATGTTTAATCATCATTCCTATCCATAATAAGCATTATAAGTTATTATGTTTTTTTTTAATAAGCTGTGCTTGGTTTCCTGTAGATGCCTGCTATTGTAACTGATTTTGAAAAGTAACTTCATAACAGAAAATGAAATCCAACCTATCTTTGCTTTTGGACAGCATACAACTGCTGACCTAAATCTCTTCAAGTTTTGGCATACAAAAATAAATATATGAAAAAATGTGTAATATTCTTTTATTATAAGTTTATAATTTATTAATTGTAGTTACTTTTTGTTTCAAGTTTGAGAAGTTTTATTTGAAAAAAAAATTCATTCATTTTTTTAAAATTTATTCAAGCATAGCAAGGTTATTTATTCATTTAAAAGTTATTAAAAATTTACTTTTCAAATGCCTGTTGTTCTCACACTTCTTTACTTGAAATTTTAGCGTGAATATTATTTTATTAGGTTTTAAAACCTATTAATAATTTATTTTATTTGATAAAACCGTTTATTTACATGTTTACGATTTTTTAAATATTGTTTAAGATCAAAAAGTCTTTTATGTTTAGTCTTGGTATAGTTATGTAAAACACATGTTAATTAAAAAATATTAAACTTTTTTAAAATTTGATTTAAGTTTTTTCATTAAGGACCATTCAAAATAAGAAACATGCAACAGTGTTACACGATGCAAACTCAAATAAATGCACAGAAACATTGCTTATAAATTAAAAAAATCAAATATTTTTAGTATTAGTTTTTTTAGATTTTTTTTTTCCCTTATCGTTATTTTTAAAGGATCATTTATTTACATAAAGTTACATGTTCATATTATGCTACAATTTCAAAGTGTTTTTTTATTAATAAATGGAAAACAACTACTGCAGGAGAAGTAAATTAGGAGAAGTAAAGTAAAGGTTTGAATCCTTTGACCATTCTTTTATGTGCTTCTGCTTAGCACCTCTTCACTCTATCTTCTTTCTCTTTGTTTTTTATTGTTCTCCTTCTTCCCAAGACTGAACTCTTTTAGATGCAATTTCTGATCAAATTAACCATGATCTCTCTTTTACCCCTCTGCCAATGTTGTTGTTATTTGTGACTTTAATGCTCATCACACTGAACGGCTTGGAGCTGACCCTGCTGGCAGTAAAACCTATAACGTCTGCATTTCTCAATCTCTTACTCAGGTAGTTAACTTTGTGGCATGTTTTCCTGACAACACTAATCATTTGCCTTCACTCCTTGATCTTGTCTCTAACCCTAGCTTGCGTTCAGTTTCTCCTTTTTTCTCCCTTAGGTGGTTCTGACCATGCAATAATCTCTATATATCTTTTATCTCAGCTGATAAATGTGCCTCTTATGTAACCTCCTGGAACCAGGCAGGAATGAAAGCTTTTATTCTTTCTTGTAGGTTCAAGCCTCATTAAACTCTATGGTTTTTTACCTTCTTGTTTTTTACCTCTCGCTCTAAGGCTGACTTGTTAACTACTGTGAATGAAAGATTTTATCATGCATTTGATGGAGGCAGAGAGGCTAGAGCATATGACAGGTCTAAAGCTTTTGACAAAGTTTTGCAGTTTTATATTTTGGAAGATTTTTACAAACCTGTTATGCTAAAATAAGTAAAAGCTACTTCCAATCAGTTACCCAGGGCTTTTAATGTAGGTCAAGCTAGAAAAAAAATTAACAACATGAATAGCGTTGAACTGGAAAGCATCAGGAATTGTGATTTATGCACAAAATTGACAAGGTACTTGAAATAATCCCAAAACACTTTTGGTCATCCCAAGTAATTACAGAAGCAAAATCCCTGAGGCTATAGAAATAGAGAGATTGCATTATTGCTACCCTAAAAATAGATTCTAAACCAAAATAATGGCAACCTAGTGATAACTCACCATTGGTAATCATTTATTGTTAAATATAAAAAACTTTTATAATATTTTATAATATAATATATATATATTTATAAAATACACAGTAATGACATCATTGTTGTAAATAAAGAATTTTTGTTATGTATTTTTGTGTGAAAATGGGTTGAACTATATGAGCCAAAATATTAAAATTAAACTTAAAATTTTGATAAGTGAAATAAATAGTATGTCACCGTAAACTATGTATTTTCATTTTTGTTTGTAAATATCATATTATGTGTGTGTTTGTGCATGCGTGTGTGCGTGCGTGGGCGCGCGTGTGTGTATATATATATATATATATATATATATATATATATATATATATATATGTTTATATATATATATATATATTATATATATAATTTCTTAGGAAAGACTACACTAGCAAAATGTTTATCTCATGATATTTCTCTAACTCCAGAAGACAAACTTTTTGCAACATTAGATTCTACTGCTCATAAAGGAAAACTTCCATGTGGTTTGAGCATTATTTATATGGATACTGTAGGGTTTATATCTGATTTGCCTCATGAACTTGTTGAGTCATTTTCTACAACATTAGATGACCTCAAAACAGCTGTATGTTTTAATATCTTTATTGTTAGTAAAATAATTTTAATAGTTTGGTTATAAATACTTTTAGTAAATATAAACATATCTAATAAATATGATAATATAAACAATATATTTTAAGACCAAAGGGCTGAAATAAACTAGACAAGAAAAATGAAAATATAAAGACTAAAACAGTCGCACAAGGCTTGCAATGGCATCCAAATATCACTAATTTTAGTGAAATTTTAGTTTGTTATAGCATGTCATTTTTATCTTTCTTTTCTTTAGCATAATCTTCATTGCATTTATTATATTTCCATTAACTTTTAGTTCTGAAGCCAGCCACAGTTTTTTTACCCCATTTTTATCAGGTTTATTTTTAAATTGAAGGTTCGACACCTTCAATTAAACAATAAAGTTGGACTCACTAAGAAATGATTTGTCAGTTAGGTGCATCTGGTGCTCAAGAATCTTACAATCTGGCCCAAAAGGACCATTATTTGACCCCATTAGTATCAGAGCCAAAAGCTTCACAAACTAAAATAGATTTTCAGATGATTAAAAAAATATAAAATCTCACATCAAAATTTGCGACAAAGTCTGGCTCAGACCCTCCTTAAAGCTGTAAGCTGGTCCATTAATTTACCTGTAAATTATCAGGAATCAAATATAAAACACACCAGCCCTCAAATCTTATCTAATCCATCAAAAATCCTTATCATAACCATCTTCTTTGTTTTAGTTATTTGAATTTTCATCACTTGGAATGTTGACAACTTTAATTTATCCTTTTTTATTTTTTGTTTTGTTTTGTCTGATTTAGGATTTGCTTTTGCATGTATGTGACTGTTCTCATCCTGAGTTTGAACTTCAAATAGAAACAGTTTCTAATGTACTAATGAAGTTAAATTTGCCAAAAAATTTATTATCAAACATGGTTAATGTTTTCAATAAAGTTGATGTAAGGTAGGTTATTTTAAAAAAATTTTGTTTTTTAAATTCAAAATTTTAGATTTTTAAAATACGGTTCATTATTTTAAATTTCATGTAAAATTTTAATGATTATTGGCTTTTTGTCAATAATATTTGAAATCTTGCCAATGACATTTGAAGCCATTTTTAGGGATAGCATATGGCTTAGGGATAGCATAGGGCTTGAATAGAATAGACTTATTTACTAAGGCTATATGCATTTATTAACTTGCTTACGCATGCTATTGCAAAGCAACAGCAAAAAATTTTCAAAAAATCTCTTGAAGAAAACATTCCCAGGTGATCTTTTTATTCTCGGAATTTTAAACTGTTTTTATGTATTTTTACCTTGTAAAAATGTATTCAGAGGGTTTTAAATAAAATAGTGATATATATTTTTATTTATATATTTAAAATCTATAAATATGTATATATTTATCTCTTCAAATTAAAAACATTTATTTTGAGTAAAATTAACATTTTCTTTGTCTTTATTTATGAACAAGTTTCTTAAGAGAATGAAAATTTAAAAAATACATTAACTCAAAAAATCTCATTAAATATTTTCCTATTAATATTTTGAGCAAAATTCACTTTTTTTATATTAAAATCAATTTAAAATATTTCAACTAAATAAAAAGTGTTAAAACAAATTATCTGACTCTTCGAAAACAAATTCCGAGTTTAGTAGCCATCAAATAATAATAAATTAGCCATCATTTTAAAATATTTTTTAAATTTAGATGCAGTTCCAATTTATATAAAGTATATATGTATATACAATGTATATATGTATATATAGCACAAACGAGTATTATAGAATACTAATAATATGAACTCAATGAACTTTTATTCCACGATATATACAAATATAAATATGATCTATGCATCAACTACTTTATTCTCTAAAAAATTAACAACAACTAAATTTTATGAAATATATAACAAATAATTTATTAATAAGCAATAAAGTGACAAACCTGCTTCTTGAAATATTCACATGCATAGGGGAGGGTGGGAAGATTTAAAATTGATCCCCTTTTTTTATTTTTTGTTATTAATTTGATAGTAATGGCTTCAATCCTTAAAAAAAAAAAAAAAAGATTAGTTTTCGATTAAATATTTTTTGTTATCAAATCAAATCAAGTTAATATCAAAAGTTGTTATCAAATATTCCCTAGTTTTATTTTGTAGCAAAATTTTATTAATACTAACTTTAGTCATTTTGATTTATTTTTTAGCAATGCTTTACAACTACAAGACAGCAAAGATGCTTATTTTGTATCTGCCAAATATGGCGATGGTATAGATAACTTGAGATTGGCTATTGAAAAAAAAATTTTAAGTTTAACAAAAAGAAGAGTGGTCAACATTTGTATTGATCAAACAGGAAATGAATTGAGGTTGGCTATAGTTATTTTATCTGTAATTTTTTTAAACAAATGATATTATTAATGATGGTAATAATAATAAAAAATGATAATAAGTTTTAAATATTTTAGTGATACTTTATTGCTTTTGTTGCATTCTTGCAAAGTCATTTTGAGAATCACTGTAGGACTTATTTATTTAAACTTAAAATTTTTTTTCTTTAGCTTATATGCAATTAACACACTTCTTTTTCCTTTTAAGACTATTTTTTATCCTAACTTTATTTTTTAAAGTTTCTCTTTCTAAGTTTCTATTCTTAAGTTTATTTTTTAAATCACTCCATTGTACCATTCTTCCATCAATAAACTATGCTGCGCAACTCTTATGTACTAGTCCTGTAAGAGTCATCACAAAACCACTAACCCTTCCCCCTTCCATAGAGTCTGATGTAAGTTATGGAGGACCTCATAGGGTGTGATGTAATTTATGGAGGGTTTTAGCTTAGAAGCGAAAATTCAAGTTGTTATTACCACGTTATAAATTATTTTTATTGTTATTACCACATCATAAATTATTTTTATTGTTATTACCACATCATAAATTATTTTTATTGTTATTACCACTTCATAAATTATTTAATGTCATTGTTGTTTATTATATTAAAGCTGACAAAAAAAAAAATAAGTTCAAAGGAACAGTCTAAAATATTTTTTAACTTCAGAATCACAGTGCTACTAAAATGGCTAAAATCCACAAATATATTTGAGCCATTTTTTTTGGATAGAAAGCAGGTATTTCTAATGAGTTGTGGATCATTTGCTAAACTTGTGCAATTGATATTCTTTTGCTCAAAATGCAGGGTGAGATATTTTTTAGAACTCTTTAGAGAATATTTTTATTCTTTGTGGCTTCCATTATCAATGGAATATTTTAATTGACCGCATTGTTAGGTTAATGAATAGATTGTCAACAAATCGCCAGAGCATTTATTAAAATTCACTAAACTGAGTGCTCATCACAACGCAGCAAAACCAGAATGCCCACCACGACGCAGACAAACTAGAGTGTTTATTATGACGCAGTAAAACTGGAGTGTTTATCATGATGCAGATAAACAGGAGTGTTTTTAGTGGTGCAAAAAATTGGAGTGGAGATTAAAGCTCTATTTGATCTATATGAAAATTTGGATACGAGAGATATAAATAGTGATTTTCCAGAGATAATAAGTTTAACCAATAAATAAAGAGCTGTAATTAGTGATTTTTCAAAGAAAAAGAATACCAATCATAAGCTCAAAAATTACAAATAAAAAAAACAAAAAAATATTTTTTTCCATTATCACAATCACTATATATAAAATAGTGTATAACGGAATAAAATGGCTCTTAAGATAAAGAAATTAATAAAATTATTCAAGTCTTATAGCTTTCAATCTTTTAGTTTTCTGTCTTTAATGAAAAGCAAAAAATATGTTGACTAAAAGCAGTTGAACTCTAACAAAGGAGTTGAACCCTAATGAAGCAGTTGAATCCTAACAAAGGAGTTATTCTAACAAAGGAGAATAATTTATATAGAGCAAATTAGAGTTCAAACACTTTTTATCATTATGTGTATGATACAGTAAATGATGTTAAAAAAACTAAATAAAGACTAAATTTTATTTTTTCTTCATTATAACATTATTGAAGCAATGCCACTTTTTCTTCATCATAACATTATTCAAGCGATGACACTTTTTTATGATCATAATATTATTCAAGCAATGTTGCTTTTCCTTGATCATAACATTATTTCCTTGATCATGACAATTAAACAGTCATCTGATTTTTATTTAAAACTAGCGGAGGCTGAAATCACTGATTGCATATTGGATATTTTGACATTTTAAATATGACTCTTTTAGACTTTTTTTAACCTCTAAATTTAACTAATTTTAATTTCTAAACCTAAAATTTAACCTCTAATTTAATGTTTATTAGGGTTATAACTTTTAGGTTTCGTTTAGCCCTATACAAAAAGTATGAAATTCTGTTTAACTTAAAAACTACAAAATTTAGGCTTTTTAGGTAAATTAGTCCAGTTTGATGTACAACCTGGGTCTCAAAAAATTCCAGGATTTTATTGAGACTTCAGAAAGTATAATGGTTATAAATAAAAATGAATTACTTAAATTTATGTACAGGTATTTTTGTACAGGTAGTGCAGGTATTTTTTGTTTTGTGAGTGTTCAAATATAACACAACATATTTTCCATTTTTTTAATCTGGCTATATATATTTATAGCAAAAAAGACTTTTATTTGTTAAAATAAAATTTTTAATTTTTTTCTAGCTACAGGCTTTTTTTTTTTGCCCCCACAGCAGCACGTTCTGAAGTAGCAGGACTGTCTTAATAAATATTTTCTTAATTAAGTTTCAGACCATATTTTTTTTTCATATTATCTGCAGCTTATTAGGACTAATTACCTGCAGCTTATTAGGACTAATTACCTGCAGCTTATTAGGACTAATTACCTGAGCAAATTAATAAAATAAGTATCTTTATCATAACATGCGCAACAAATTTTCTACCGGTGTTTTGATGTTTTTAGAAGTTTTAAGCTTTTTTAAAAATTCCCTTCCTTTCGTTTGTTATAATATCTTTATATATGTTATGTATATAATATCTATAAAACTTCAAGAGTGTTTTATTTTATATTTTAGAAAAATTTAAAAAAAAAAAAGGTGCCAGCGCTAGGATTTAAACCACAGCCCTTTGCTTCAAAAACTCTGTGAGCTAACTACTTCAGCCACACTCTAGTCAAAAAGTCCAATAGGATCCTACAAAAATTTGGAACAAAAAAGTTTCAGATTTGAACCCCGTTAAGTTAAAACACATAAGTTAAAAGTGTTTATAGTTATCAAAGTTTTGTCTTTTTTTTTTGTTCCAAAATTCTATAGGAATTTTTGGCTAAGGCATAGGCATGTCTGGCAAAAATGTCAAAACTGTTTAATAAACAAAAGGCTTTATAAAAAGCTTTTTAAAAAAGTCTCTGCTTTTTGTTTGTTATAGTGTATAATTTCTTTATATATGTTATGTATGTGATAACTATAAACTTCATTTGTAGTTTAGAAAAAAGATTTGAAAAAAAAAATAAAGATGCCGGTGGTAGGATTTGAACCACGGTGCTTTTCTTCAGAAACTCTGTGGGCCCTACTTTGGCCACTAAGGTGTATTGATTGTGAATGGTTTTAACGTTATTTACTAAACAAAAAACTTTATAAAACGGTAAATAAATTTTATAAATTAAAATTAAGAAGGCTTTGCTGCAAGTGAAAGTTAAACTGTAAAACGTGTTTTTTAATTTGTTTCAACATTACATCATTTGAAGTTTACATAAGTTAGATGTTTGCATACACTTTCGTTCATGCTTTCCTATAAAAAAAGTGCTGTGACCTTTTCTCACCATTACCTTGGTTGCATTGGCTGCCAAGTGTTTATATCAAACATGCTTGAAGGGACACCAACTAAGTTCAACATTATATTATAAGATAATAAAAAAGTTGTACAATATTTCATACAAATTGATTCTTGTCCTAGCATGAGGATGTTTGTAGTTTTTAAGAGTTACTAAGGCAAACACAAACCTTGAAACAGACAGTGAAACTCTTTTCCAAAAACAGTAAGTTTAAAACAACGTAAAACATTTCCCTTACTAAATTATTGGTTTCAACAACAGTTATATTATCTTTATAGTTAGGGTGACCATTATCCCAGTTTTTACATAGGAGAGCACAGCGTTAAACTTAGTAAAATTAAAATTTTCATTTCTCTCTCGTATGAAAAAAATCAGGACAATGGTAATTTTATAATTAACTGGTGTGACTGTTTGACTAATTTATTCATTATTTATTTCATTACCTGAACAAGAAGGTTTGCTGCATACTGATGTTTTTATTTAGTGGCAGACTGACCTTAACACCTTTAGTACACAATTGCCATTGCAAATGCAATTGTTTACTAAAGGTCTTTTAATTTTTAAACTACATATAAAAATTTTTTCTTTTTTCATTATATTTTTTTTAATGGTTTTTCTCCCTCTTGTCCTGTTTTTCTTATTTTCCATTATCAATTGACTTGATCTGTTTAATTAGTTTTTGTGATATTTTTGATCCATGTATACATAATATGAGCGTATTATGTGTATTTTTTGTTTTTGCTGTAAGCAAACCTGGTATATCTTCTAAAATTAAACTTTTTTCATAAGTAGTAAAATGTTTTTTTTTTGGAATTAATAAAATGTTTTATTGTTTTGATAGTCGTAAAATGTTTTATTGTTTTGATAGTTGTAAAATGTTTTAATGTTTTGAAAGTAGTAAAATGTTTTTTTTGAAAATAGTAAAATATTTTTTTTGAAAGCAATATTTTTTTTTTTTAAACATCTTCGCTTCCAACAAGGCTGCAAGCAGCCACTAATTAAATTTGGAAGTTACTGAAAGAGAAAAGATTAGGATTGTAGAGCAAGATAACGATTGACGGACGACTTAAAGGATTGCAAATTATATGAATCAAGATGAAAGAAGCAAATTCCAAAGAGCTGATGTTCGAGGAAAAAAACTAGACAAATAAGTTTTTGGAGCACTTAGGAACAGTCACAGAAAAAGGATGAGACTTAATTGAATGACGAGTAACACGAAAATGAATTTAAGTAGATGGCTCAAAAGATGCAAGCTCTTTAGAGCAGTGCCCATTATAGTATTTGTAGAAAAGAGAAAGAGAAGCAACATTACGACAATGTGATAATGGTTGGCGGTTGGCTGCAAGAGCAGGTCTAACTATGTTTGCAATGCATTTTTGCACCTTGTCTAAAAGAGAAAGGGCATTGTTAGAAGATCCGCCCGAGATATGGCAACAGTATTCCATACAAGGCCGGATTTAAGATTTATAGAGATAGAGAATAGAATCCGAAGTAAGAAAGTGACGAGCTCGATAAAGAGATGCAACCTTAGCAGATGCTAATTTTGCAACTGATTTGATATATGGTTTCCAAGAAAGATTGGAAGTAAGATTTAATCCTAGAAGACAAAGAATAGGTGACTCATCGAGTACATCACCATTCTTAAATATAGGAATATCTAAATTATTGCGATAACGATTGGTTGAAAAAAATTGAGTTTTATATGTATTGAAGTTCACCAGCCACTGTGAGCCCCATGCTGAGGCAGAAGTGAGATCCTTTTTAAGCTCAAATGCCCCCTTCAAGCAATCAGAGAGTTTTGGTTTCTTATCACAACAAGAATAAATGGTAGTATCATCAGCAAACAATGCTACCTTAGATGTGAGAATATCTGGAAGATTGTTGATGTAAATTAAAAAGAGTATAGGGCCAAGGATAGAACCTTGAGTGCTGTCCATCGAGGGCAACTTTTATACTACGATTGGAAAGGAAGGATTCAATAATCTTAAAGATGTTGCCAGATACACCATAAGAAGACAGCTTATGGAGAAGACCAGGATGCTAAACTTTATCAAAAGCTTTTGAAATGTCAAGAGCGATGGCCTTAACCTCTCCACCTTTATCTAATGCACGACAAAACCTATCAGTTATTACTGTTTGCAAATCAGCTGTAGAACGAGAAGATCGAAATCCATATTGATGGTCAGAAAGTAAGTTATTAGATTCAAGATGAGAAATTAAGTGATTGTTAATTAAAGATTCAAAAATCTTGCTTATGATAGGAAGAAGGCTAATGGGACGGTAGTTAAATGAATCAGATCGCTCTCCAGAAATTTTGAAGATAGGGATAACGGATGCCACTTTCCAGCAGGCTGGAAAACAAGACTCTGATAAGCACTTGTTAAATAGTTTTGAGAGTATAGATGACAGCTCCGGAGAACACTTCTGCAAGACAATAACAGGTATGTTGTCCAGGCCACAAGTTGTAGAAGAGTCTAGGCAGGAAATCACTTAAGATACAGAAGCTGGAGTGATATGAATGTCAAGCAATGGATCAACCTGTTTGTTGGCAATATCAGGTAGAACGCAACTAGTGGAATTAAGAGATAATATTGATGAAAAGTTTTTAGCAAACAATTCAGCTTTGTCTTTAGGTGAGGTGACAAAGTCTGAACCATACAAGAGAGGTGGAATTATAGATTTGCCCTTATTATTGATACTATTAAAGATTCTCCAGAAGTCATGATAGCCTAATTTTTGAGATGAGATATGAGATTTCATGACCTGAGAATAGCAGGTTTTGGCATTAGACAAAACCTTTTTACAATGGTTTCTAGCAGTAATAAACAGACGTCTGTTTTCTGGAGAATTGTTTTGCTGATAAATATGGAAGTAATGGTTTCGATTGGCAATTGCAGCAGCACAGTGTGAGGAAAACCATGAAGGAGAGTGAGGCTTGACCTGGAATCGTTAAGAGGGAAAAAATTCCATGCCAGCCTGAATCCACGAAGTTATATAAGATGTGCATTTGTCGACAGGAAGACAAAAGATTTTTACCCAAGGACCATCATGAAGAAAATCACGGAAAGAATCCCAGTCAGCTTTACTGTAGTTGTAAGAGGTTCGATAATAGGGGGATTCAGGTGATGAAGAAGAATGAGATATTAGTTTTAGAGAGATCAAACTGTGATCAGAGGCACCTAAGGGTGAATGTGGAGAAACTGAGCCGTGACTAGGATCAGAAACAAGACATAGGTTGAGTAGAGAAGGTAAATGATTCGGGTTGTCAGGAAAGTGATTTGGAAAGTTGACTATTTGAGTTAGGGGTTGTGAAAGACAAAAGTTGTGGGCTTTCAAGCCTGCAGAGTCACTGACACTAGAGCCAAGCCATTCAGAGTGGTGAGCATTAAAGTCACAGACAACAACTATATTAGCTGATCTATAAAGAGAGAGGGCTCTGTCAATATGATCAGAAATAACATCAAAAAGAGTGCAGTCTTGAGATGAAGGAGAGCAATATAGAACAAATAGAAAAGCAATAGAGTGAAGTGGTGCTAAACGAAAGCACATAAAAGAATAGTCTGTGGATTCAAACCCAGTTTCACGAAAAAAATGGTGAATTTTAACGAATGTAAATGCCCAGGCCAATCATGTGACTATTGGAGTCTTTACAAACTAAAGGAAGATAACCATCAACACAAAGATCACAAGATGAGACAGCTGAACTCAAATTAGTCTCACAAAGAGCAAGTAGGTCTGGTGAACTTTGCAAGAGATAAGACTCAACAGAAGTAAAGTTACTTCGAAGACCACGAATAATAGTGAATGATAGGTTTAGAGAACTTGGTGATGATGATGGTTTTTTGTGTTTTGTAGTTTTTGGTACTTTATTCATTTTTAAATTAGATTGAAGAACTTGACTCAAAGCATAGATAGTACTCAGAACACTGTTTAATAGCCCAAGCAATTGCCTCATTACTACTAATAAACCCTAAGCCATAGCAATGGGCCCCAAATGTGGCCTCCGGAATGCACACCAAAAGTACAAACAGGGACACCATCCATGCGCAACATGGGACTGTTAATACTTTAATATTTTTCAGCTGTTAATTGAATCAACCTCTCTGAGAGCTACCACAGAGTTCGGGAAACCTGACTACCAGCCGGCCATAGAACCATAAAACTGAGTTTTAGAGCTGTACCCTCATTAGGAGATAATAGAATGAGTTGCCTAGTCATAAAAACAGAGACACAAGCAAAACCCATGCATTGAGTCAAGAAGATCCAGCATTCAACATCCTAAACTGGAAACAATGTGTTAAAAATACATCTGCGCCAGCCTAATAGATGAAGAAGGGGTGTGAAGCTGGTCAACAGATAGAATCTGTTTACCCTTTAAGTCTTTGCCTAGGAGGCCTTCTACAAGACAGTAGCCGGATGCATTTAACATCTGCCTTAGATGTTAAATGCATCCGGCTACTGTCTTTATCGAGACACCATCTCTTGCCTTTACTCAACCAAGAGCCCCAAGGCAGGGGGTGTTTTAAGTTGGAGTTGGCATCTCCTAGCCTTTGCCTAAAAAAGCGTATCCTACAAGGCAGCAGGACATGAAACAGATTGTACTGGGTTACATGTTACCAGTAGTAGGAGTGTATAGCTATACATGTTACCATTAGCAACAAGTGTATAGCCTAAACAATTGTAACTTTATTATGATTTATTTTTCCTATCATACTAGCTCTACTTACTTTCATGTATTTCACGTTTTGCATATATATAATACGTTTTGCATAGTTATACATATAATATAATTTAACAATGTGAAGTTTTTGCATATATATAATACTGATTACTGATAATTTAATATTGTGAAGTTTTTGCAACTGTCTCTTTTTTTGGTGTTGCAAAAGTTTCTAATTTCAAAATAAAATATCTTCATGACATGCTTGTTTCTCTGCACAGTGGCTTTGTTTGTCAAGGTTTGTGTTTCAGAGTTAAAGAGGAATGTAGCCACAATAAGTAGACTCCAAACTGCAGTAACCCTCTTGTTTTTAAGGAGGTGAATTACATAAAAAAATAAATAATAATAAAACTAATGACTTTTTGTTTACTTTCAAACAAAAACTCATCAATTTAAAGAAACAAAATAATCACAACCCGCAGTGGTCCGTTTTGGGAGTTTTGTGTACAAATTTATATAGATAATTGAAGACGTGCCATAATTGCCTCAGATTTATATTATGGAGTTGTGGCATATGTGTAAACAGTGGCTTAGCAAGGGTAGCAAAATGAGGGTAGCAGTCTGCCCTGGACAGCACTTTTTTATAAATATTATTGAAATACAAGCCTCAAAAGTTACCATTTAAAGCCATATAAGCACATTAATAATAACTAATCATTAAAAATTGTTTAACCGCGTAATCGTTACCAAATGGCTTTCTAAAATAGAGTTATACATTTCAGAATAAGAATAAACATTGAACATAGAAGAAAAAAAAAACTTTTAGTAAAAAACTTTGTTCCTAAACATTTCACTCATCAAAATAAAATTAGACAACGATTTTAATTCAGTACAAACATTTACAGTGTTTAAAAGATTGGATGATATACCACCTTGATGAACATTCCAAGTTAGTTTTAACAAATACATTTAATCAATTCAATAACCTAAAAAAGTTAGTGTTAGTTGCAAACTTATCAACCTAAAAAAGTTAGAGTTTGTTGCAATGTATCAAGATTGACAAAGAATCTCTCTTCAAGCTTGGAAAAGTATAGGTAAATACAAACTTTAAATATATAAATAAATTGAATAACAAAATGATATAATTATTACAGAATATTTTTCAATTAATTCAGGTGACTGCATTTATGAACAAAACTTTTTATATTAATGACTTTGTAGAATAAATACAAATAAAATTTAATACATTTATTGTTGACATTTTCTAAATAGATTTTGCGTTGCAATGAAGATAAGTTAAATCAAGGTAATGATTACAGTTTAGAAGATTATACAACGAAAGAGAAAAAAATAGATAAAGCAAATGTGAAAGCTGTTGCAATCTGTGGTGATTCACTACCGGGTTCGAAAATTCCATCACTTCTCTAAAAACCATTCCCCTACCTGAACCATATATTGGAGTTTACTCTACCATTACAGAGTCTACCATTACAGAGTCTACCAAACTCACCATATCCCAAATTCTGAAGCTTGAAAATCTCTGTATCACATCTGAAGTAAAAAATTTAGTTCTCGAAATCAAATTTGGTTATGATGGCAGTGGAGGACATAAAATGTATAATCAGCTACACACTGTAAATACCAATAATATAATCATGGCAATGTTTTGCCCTCTGAAACTTTCAAACTTAAATGCAGATGGAAATAACTTAGTATGGGAACAAAAATCTCTAAACTCAGACTTCTCACAAAGGCCTCTGATGATCCAGATGGGAAAAGAATCCCATGAAAATGTACAGTCTTTACTTTTTTTTAATGCAGATATCAAAACAATGGAAGAGGAAGTTTTCATTATTATCTTCAATGTACAATATTTGGATATTATAGTGAAAATTTTTGCTAACAGTCTAGACAGATAATTTCAAATATGTATCAGGGCTCTGGAGGTGCCTACTGTGATCTTACTGTGATCTTTGTAATATATTTAAGGAACAATGTGAAGTTATATGCACAGTTAAAAAAAAATGTGAAATGTGAAAATATATGTATAGTTGAAAAGGGAATTATTATAAATAGAGATATTAAAACCATAGAGCAGATATTTTTGGACGTTCAAGAAGATGATTCTTTAACTAAAAAGTCAAAGAATTATGATGTTTGTCATGGGCAAACAGCAAGTCCAACAGCAGGATCTAATATAAGGTCTGTTCTAGTACTCCATGCATTACTTTGTGGGTATGATCGTTTTATGAAAGTGGTGGTTAATATGGCTGCAGGAGTCCATGCATGGACAGAGTCAGTAGTGCCTACTTTTTTAAAGTAGAGAAGAAAAATATACAGGAGTTAATTAGCAAAAAAACAGGAATCAAGTGAGATTTTGCCGATTTATCTTGTCAAAGGGGTACTGACTACATTTAAATCAAACGTGACCAAATATTAGCTGAGCGTCTGTGATTAAAAAAAATGTGACATACCAAATAAAAGGCAAAAATGTTTTTAATAATATATGATTAAGTATTACTAAAGCTCCGGTTTTTGAGATATTCAATCAAGTTATAATAATTTTTTTTTTTTGCTTTCTGCGTAAAACAGACTTTTTTATTTAGTTTTTTAAAAAAGAAAGATGAAATTTCATTTAAAACATTTAAAAAAATGTTGAAGTAAATAAATTTAATTATTTTGATTCCATTTGTTTTTTAAAGTTTTTTAAGAATATGACTTTTTTTAATTTGTTTGAGAATTATCAAACGTATTAAAAGACCTCTTTGTAATAACATCTATAGTGCAAGAGACTATTATTAAAAATAAGTACTTGAGCAGTGCTTTTTATTTGCTTAAAATTAAATTGAAATAAATCTTAATTGTTGAGGGTTTTATATTATTTCAAATGCTTGAAATAATATTATTTATTTTTACAATAGTATTGTTATAAAATTAATGACTGCGGAAAATTAATACAAAAGTTTAATGGAAGTTACAAGTGAAAGGAGACGAGTTCTGATAACTTTCTTAATAACTTTTTGACTTTCTTATTTTAATAACTTCTAGACTTTCGTAATTTTATTTTAAGGCTTCTTTATAAATTCCTCATAGTTTCTTGACTTTCTCATAATTTCTTGACTTTCTTATTATTTTCTTGACTTTCTTAATACTTTCTTGACTTTCCTAATTAAAAAAAATGCAAAAATATGCATCACAGGACTAGACCGAGCTGCAAAGCCCAAGTGAAAAAAGGAAAAAATTAGAAAAAGAGAAAGGATAAAAAAAAATTCAATTGAAAATAAACAGATTAGTAGTATATTCAAACATTGGGTGAGTTAATTGGTTTTTGTCATCTTTTCCAAAAAGCATTCTTAGATTAATGGATCGTTTAAATCTTTCCACAACATCACTAAATAAATTACCATGAAGACAATTCAAACAAGGTATAAATGAAATACCTTTGTTAAAGATTTGTTGTTCCACATTTGAAGAAACATATTGTGAAAAGTTAGTTATTAGTTTCTCAATAAATAATTTTGTAAGTTTTTCTTTTTCTACTTTGATCAAATGTTTATATTCTTTATTGCTTTTTACATGACTTGATGGTAAGAATAATCTTTTCATTTAAATTGGTGGACAAGTTCTTTGTTCATTTGATGGGTTGAATATAGATACATCGTTGTTCTAGGATGCAAAAAGTAACGGATAATAGAAAATAATATTCATAAGAGAATATAATAATTAACAAGTCTAGATATAATTTAAAATTAAAATGATAAAAAAGAATAATGAGAATATAATTATATACAGCATTATATATATATTATATATATTATATACAGCATTATATATATATATATCGCATTATATTCTCAACAGAAAAATAATTACAGTCTGCAAATTGCCTCTTAGTGGAGCCTTTTTATAAAATAAAAATTGGGTTTGGTTCTTTTACAGGAAGGATACAAAAAAACTAAATAAAGCGCAAAATTAACATTAAACAAATCAGTATATTAAAAGATTGAAATTACTAAGAACTAACACTTTTAAATATATATATATATATATACACACATGTCTATATACTTATATACATACATATCCATACATACACACACACACACACATGTCAATGGTTGTTGAAGAAAGTAATAAATGTTCCAGTACAATAGAGTTAAGTATTACTAAAAGTTAGTGTAAAAAACTCCATTCCTGAACCATATCCAGCCAACCCAGCTATACTACAAATTACCTATGATTAAGCATCCATACATAGGATTTTTATTATCTCCTGGTTCTAAAAGCTTGCTTAGATATGTTTCAGAAACAAACATCTCCCCTCGCGGAAACAGCAGTTATGTATGTAACCTTACATAAGTATTTTAGTCATATTTTTAGAAACCAGCGTAAAAATGTCTATCCCCGAAACATATCTGGCCAACCCAGCCATACTATAAATTACCTTTGATAGATTTCGATCCATTCATAGGATTTATATTTATCCTCTGGTTTTATAAGCTAGCTCAGACATGTTCCAGAAACATTCACATTCTCCTGTGGAAACAAAAATTGTGTGTGTAACCGCATCCATGTATTTTACTTATAGTTGTAAATAATAGTGATAGTTATACTAATAAATAAATAGTGATAAAAATTGCATAAGTGATACACTATAATGATGTTAAAAGCAACACACAAAAAAGATAAGGTAATTATATAGATATAAAACATAAAGAAATAAAAAAATGATAAGCAAAAAATATATATATAAGAGTAAAAGCTGTGTATATAAGTCTAGTTCGGAAAATAGTCATAGCTTCCTAGTCCCAACATAAATAATTTAAAAACATACAAAAATAGGCACCAAAGGACTAGACCAAGCTGTCAAGCCCAAATGAAATAAGGAAAGAGTTAGGAAAAGAGTAAGGATAAGAAAATTAAATTAAAAAGATGTTCAGAGCAAAACAAAGATACTAAAGTAAAGTGTATATTAAAAAAATAATGATAATTACGACATCGCGCATCTAATAGAAATTAACTCAGACTCATAATGGAAAATCATGACCAACACACAAGTTCTAATATAATACGAAGCTTAACGTCATATGCTCAGAGCGGGAATTGAACTAAGAACTTATGGTTTATCAAGCCGACGCTCTAACCAATCAAGCTATAGACGTTGTTGTTGATACAGAATGATAAACATTAAGATTTTAATAAAATCAACAACAAAATTAAATGAGAATGAAATAAAATAGTGTACAAACAAAACAAAGACAAAGTACACACATACATGTACACATATATATAGACACACACATACATGTACGCATAGAAATATATATATATATATATATATATATATATATATATATATATATATATATATATATATATATATATATATATATATATATATATGTATATAATATATATGTATATATATATATATATATGTATATATATATATATATATATATATATATATATATATATATATATATATATATATATATATATAAAATGTATATGGCCAATTCCATAGTTCAGTGACGCATCATGCGGAGAGATTTTTTTTAATAGAAATTTTTCTATAACTCAAAAATAATATTTTATTACTCTAAATCAATCTTGAATTAAAATTTTATAATATAAATTAAACACAATTGTATTAACATAACACTGCTACATAGCAAAAATTAAAACATGAGTTTAGTGATGCAACGCGGAAAAAAGTGTTTTTTTATCAGCATACTTTTAAATGGAGTTTTCGCTGAAATTTTAATTCTTGCGTGACTTATTAGATTTTTTTGTTGTAATTTATTCATTTGGCAATAAGGTAGTCATAAAAAAAGCCACAAACAATAAAGTTTTCATATCGTTTTATTTTACAGAAAAAAAACTATCAGTTCAGTGACGCAACGTTCAGTGACGAAACAAAAAGACGAAATTAAAATCATTTTAAAAAGTTTTGTTATTTTGTAATAAATTTTAATTTTGCTCAGGTGAAAATAGCATCGGAACAAGGTTATTATTCTGAACATAAAAATAATGTGATTTTGATATACCTTTTGATTTTTCTTGAATAACTTAAAATTGAACTGAATCCAAGTTCATTTTTTTGTTGTCTTGTATCCTTTTCTGACATGTGAATTACAGATATTTGCAAATCTTGTAATGCTAACGCAAAATCTGCTGCTGACCTGATTTCGTATTGACTAGTTTTAACTCTTAGGGCTGCGATTCGCTTAACAGTAGCTTCTATTCCGTCAACCACTCCTTTCCCGTGCATCGCTGCAAAGAAGAATTTTTTATGAAAACGTTTTTCAAACACACCCATTGCAGCCATAATGCTTTTGTTTTTGAACTGAGAAGTGGCATTATCGCTGAACATTTGTACTTCTTTGACTTGATCAGGAATAAAGTGAAGGATTTTGTCAATGTACGGTATAACGAAAGACTTAGTATGATCAGTTGAATCTGAAACTATGGCAAATGTTTTTAACTCAATGTTCCAGACTGCTAGGGTCATGATAGAAACTTGATTTTGACCAAAATGAGCCGCTTGTGGCTCATTTTAATAGAAACACCTAGCGTTTTTAGCCCAGTCAACTTGGATTACCGCAATTTCAGAATTAACACTCATCGAAACCTCCTTCAGTTTATTAAAAATTGTTGATTGGTTTTTCCTTACAAATGCGTGTTTAACGAACTTATCACGCATCGCTGATATGTGTTGGATGAGTTCTTTTACAGTAGACTTTTTTGAAATTTTTTCAATGTTTGCATATGTTTTAGTTTCAGGCTTTCTCCACTCGTCCCAGGATAAACCAAATGTATTAACAGTTTGCAAGTGTTTATCGAACTGTTTCATACCTTTGCATGCAACGCATTTGTCATAGGCGCAATCGTATGTGTACGGTTCACAAACAAAGTTATTTATCGTTTCAGATCCAACTTTGATTGAAGGCGCTTGAATTGATTTTGTTAATGCATTTAAGGCAAATTGCATATTTTCATGCAAACTACAAACACAAACATTATGCGGAAATTTTGTAACTGATTTTACATTGCGTGGACGAAGGTCGCAAAATTTGCTGAGTCCAATTTTTATGTGCAGATGCTTTTCCTTAAATAACTCGAAAGCTTCTTTTAGCGTATAATATAAATGACGTATCTGAATATTGTTTGCTTTTCCGTCAGATAATTAAATTCGAGTGACATCTTTTTTTTTTGGTGATATTTGGGAAACTTCATCTTCATTATAAAAGTTTACAACTGCTAAAACATCACTTTCAGAAAGACCATACAGCTTTGAACATGCTGGAGGTAGCCCGAATTATCTTTACAAGCAGAGCTATTTGAAAGAATAGAAAGAATTTCAGATTGTTTCTCCTTTGAAGTTGGTAGTGCTTTTAAAACTTTTTTCAATGCTTTTCCTCTTTGTTGAACGTTTTTAAAAGATGAGCTTGGTCTTTGATATTGATTTAAAAGTTTTCTTTTTAAAACGCGATTTTTTAAAACTCTTAATTTTTAGCAGCATAAGCTGCTTTTTTATTAGGATCGGCTTTCAATTTTTCTCGATATCTCTTAGATCTAACTCTGGACATTTCTTTCTTTTTATCAGCATTCCGAGAAACATAATTAGCTTGGTATTCTGCATAACGTTTTTTTTTTACTTCTAATTTTAATTCCATTTCTTAAAAATTTACATTTTTATAAGAAAATGTTAACATAAATCCAAAAATTTACTAATATTTACTAATAGCCCTTCACAATACTAAAATGCTTATGATAATAATAAAATGACTTCCTTATTGCGCTATTTTATAAAACGCTAATTATCCCGTCGATGGGTTCAGTGACGCAACAGCTTTTAAACTATAACTATATGTTAATACAATGCTTTTTGACCAATTTTTTTTTTAGTAATGATTAAAAGTTTACATTAAAATATATAATTTCTAAAAAAAACTCGCCAAAAAGCATAATTTCATTGCGATAATTAAACTTTTTTAGCTTTTAGTTCAGTGACGCAACGTAATTTTTGCAGATGTGTATGTGACAAAAAAACACTTGAATTATTTTTAAAGAGTAAAAGTTTTTTTACTCAAAACATATATGTAATCTCAAAGATTCTTTCTAAACAAAAATATGGATATGTTTTGTTTAAAATATTGCAATAACTCGCCCTCAAATTTTACTCACTTTTTCGAATAATAAAAAGAACAGTTGCTAACATTCATCAAATTTATCTACTTGGTTCAAACATTTTCTACTCAAAATTTATTTTAACAATAATTTCAAGGTGTTTAAACTATAATTAAAGAAATAAAACCTTTTGAAAAAAGAAATTTTTAAACACGAAATTTATCTCTTCCACCGTGGAAATAGCCATATATATATGTAAAATGTATATATATATATATATATATATAAAATATATATATATGTATATATATATATAAAATATATATATATAAAAATATATATATATATATAAAATATATATATATATAAAATATATATATATATATAAAATATATATATATATATAAAATATATATATATATAAAATATATATATATATATAAAATATATATATATATATAAAATATATATATATATATAAAATATATATATATATATAAAATATATATATATATAAAATATATATCAAATGGCGGAAGCGTTTATTTAAAGTTAAAAAGGAAAAAAAAAGAAAGAAGGAAATGCGAAGGAATTTTTTTTGAAGAATATAAAAGATAAGTTAAAAATAAAGTAAAATAAGAAAATTATTAAAAGGTACAAAAGAATTAAAAGATTGAAGAAAAGCAAAACACGAAAATGAATAAAAGAATAAAAGAACAAACAGATTTAATAAAACAAAAACAAAAAAATCAGTTCAAAGCAAAGTTCAAATTTAAAAGAAAAAAGTTCGAAAAAAGAACGAAATAATAATAGAAAGAACTAATTAAAACAAAAAAATTAATCGCTACCGATTTTTCTACACCTTTTTCTTCGGCAAAAATAACAAATGATTATTTTTTTATTTTATTTTGGTTTATAGAAGTTTTTGTGTTAACATTTTCGTTTTGTAGTTTTTGCTTTCATTTTGTAGTTTATGTGATTGCCTTTTTTTTTGAGTAAAGTTTGTTATTATTTGTGCGTTTGTAGCTAATTATTTTTATTGTTGTTCTTTGTTTTTCTATTTTACCACATTTTCTACACCTTTATTTTTTCGCCAAAGATAAAGATTTTTGTGTTTTGCCTTTTCGTTTGTGTGAAGTTTGTTTTTATTTGTGCTGTTTTGCTAATTATTTTTATTTTTTGTTGTTTTTGCTGTTGTTATTGAGTCTTTGGCGTTGTTATTGAGTGTTTTTATATTTTTTGTCTTATTTTGTTTTTAACTAATTTAATTTACGCATGCTTTTATTTAAAATTATTGCTGTTAATTTTTTTGTTTGTTTATTTTATTTAGGTGTCACTCTAATGACTAGTTTTTATCTATATGAGTGACACCTAACCTAACTTTGTTAAATTATAAACTTATAATTTTTCAATTTTTGTTTGAATAAATGATAATAATAATAGTAATAATAATAATAATAACAATAATAATAACAATAATAATAATAATAATAATAATAATAACAATAATAATAATAATAATAATAATAATAATAATAATAATATATATATATTTAAAAATTTCTCGACTTTCTTAATAAGTTCTTGACTTTCTTAATAAGTCCTTGACTTTCTTAATAATTTTTTGTTTTTCTTAATAAATTCTTGATTTTCTTAATAATTTTTTCACTTTTCCTTAATTTTTTTGACTTTTTTAATAAATTTTTGACTTTCTCAATAACTTCTCGACTTTCCTAATAATTTTTTGACTTGCTTAATAATTTTTTGACTTTTTTTAATAACTTTTTTACTTACCTTATAATTTCTTGACTTTCTTAACAAAGTTTTGAATTTCTTAATAACTACTTTATTTTCTTAATATATTTTTGAGTTTTCTTTTTGACTTTTTTAAGAAAATCTAGACTTAATTAATTAGTTCTAAATAATTTTTTTTTCTTAATTTTTTTTTCATAATAGTTTTTTTCTTAATAATTTTTTTTACTTAATAATTTTTTTTACTTAATAATTCTTTTTTCTTAATAATTTTTTTTTCTTAATAATTTTATTTCTTTTTTGTATTTCTTAAATACTTCTTAATTAATTCTAAATGCTCTCAATACCTTCTTGACCTCCCTAATATCTTTGTAATTAGTAATTTTGCCGGTTATTTGTTTGGAAAAATGGTTAACTATCCCCATTAACCGTCCCCATTAACCGTCTGTTAACCGACCATCCGTTTTTGAATGAAGTCCTTATTTTTTGGTAATAGTGTACACATGCATTGTATGTATTATGGTAATGTAGTTATTTTATTATATATTTTGTTGTTAATCATAATGCATAATAAATAAACTGTTTTTCTTAAATTCACTGAAAGTAATATATTACACTAGGCTTGGTCAGAAAAAGGCCTGCGATCGCACTCTAATCTTGACCACGCATACAATATTTAGTTGCGACATTGATGTTTTGAGAACATTCAAGTTTAAGTATGTTTCCATGTTTGTCCGCATAACAATAAAATTTTAAAATAAATTTTTTTTTAAATATACACTAAAAAATTAACTTCACAACTTTAATCTTATATAATTAAATGTTTTTATATTGATTTTTATATTTTATTTATATAATTTTTTTTTATATAAAAATATTTCTATATTAGCGAATGTTTAAAAAGCATTCGCTACAGGGCTTGTAATAAAGAAAATCGTCAAGCGTGTTATATCGCGCTCGTAAAATTAGAATATGTTTTCATCGAGCGTGATTATGTGCGCTTGAGATAACATCGGCAAGCGCGATCATGAAAATTGTTGAAGGCGATGCTCATAAAAAGCTTTTTATTTTTTATATCTTTTTTTATTTGTTACATAATTCTTTCGCCAAAAAATGTTTGAATTAGTATCACACTCATGAAACTACTTCAACGAAGTAGATTTTTATACTTCAAAACTTCTTGTATATTGTCAGATTGCGATTTTATTTTTAACTATTTATTTTATAAAAAAATAATATTAAACAAAAACGCAACTTCTTATTGATTTAGTATTGAAGTATGTTTTGATATATGTATTTTAAAATGTTACGCCGTAAACTTAATTAACGGTTAATGGTTTTTATATTTCTTGATATTTTTTATTCAAATTAATTATTTAATTTTTTTCTAAAATTTCTTTTTTAAATTATGTTTTTTTTATTTTAAAAAAATAACACAAGAATAATTTCAAATAATAATAAATAAGAATAATAACTTTCCACTTGATAAATGTCGACATTTTTTATTCAAATTAATTATTTAATTTTTTTCTAAAATTTCTTTTTTAAATTATGTTTTTTTTATTTTAAAAAAATAACACAAGAATAATTTCAAATAATATTAAATAAGAATAATAACTTTCCACTTAATAAATGTCGACATCTTTGTTTCCTTTTCGAATGTGATTGCAAACATTCTAAACAACAGAATCGTTTCAAATTTGAGTTAAAATAAATAATAATTAATAAAAAACCTATACTATGAACAAAAATTAATTTCAAAAATTACTCTATTATTATTATTTATATTTATTATAAACGATGTGTGGAGTATTACAAACAATACATCGCGCCTAGAATGTTTGAAAATACTGTTTACGGGCACGTTTTACGAGCGGAGCGCGATCGTGCTCGCTTCATCACAAGCCCTGCGCTACTATTTGATTATTTGAAAAAATACTTGATTGGTAAAGATTAAAGTTATGAAGTTAATTTTTAGCGTGTATTTTAAAAATTGATTGTTATGCGGAAAAACATGGAAACATGCTTAAACAAGAATGTTCTCAAAACATTTTGTTGCGGAAAGAATATTTGTGAACACTAAAAACCTGCCAAATCTACAAACAAAGAAATTCTTTTGGTTAAAAAAATATGCAGACTAAGTGAATTAAAGTTCCAGAGTATTCCAAAGAATTTTTCTTAAAAATTTTATTATTGATATTTGAAAAGTTTTCGTCGAGATTTCTATTGTAAATCGTTATAAGAATATAAAGGGTGTTTTTTACAGGTATAGAACTTGAAGTTAACAACACTGTTTTAACTGGCGGCCATTTTGTCAGCTATCAAGTGATTTGTGTTTAGTTTGGTTTGGCATTTTAACATGAATAGACTGATGCCCGAACAATGCTTCCAAATTGTGCAAATTTATTTTGAAAACAATAGTTCTGTTTGAAATACGTATCGAGCACTACGTCCATTTTAGGGTCGACATATTCGTCCATCAGAGCAATTCATTCTATTAACTGCTTATCGTTTTCCCACCACTTTTACTCTACATAATAATACGCACCCACAGAAACCTTGTATAGTACGTACTGAAAAAGCCATTGCTACTGTAGAGCGTAGTGTAGAGGAAGACCCGCATCAGTCTATCCGGCATCGTGCACAGGAATTGGAACTGTGTCCATCCACTTGGTAAAAGATTTTGCGTAAAGATCTTGGTTTGCATGCTTACAAAATCCAACTTGTGTAAGAATTGAAGCCACGCGATCACCTAGCAAGATGTACATTTGGTGAATGGGCCCAAAACAAGATTGCTGTCAATCCCGATTTTCATAAGAAAATTTTGTTTAGCGACGAAATATGTCAATAAACAGAACTGCCGTATTTGGAGCGAAGGCAATCCTCAAGTGCATGTTGAGACACCGTTACATCCAGAAAAACTGACTGTTTGGTGTGCTTTACGGGCTGGTGGAATCATTGGTCCGTACATATTGGTCTGTACTGCTGGTGGAATCATTGGTCTTTAAGAACGTACGGACTGTGGGCCAGAACGTAACAGTAAATGGTGACCGCTATAAAGCCATGATTAATGACTTTTTTTTTCCTCGATTGAACAACCATAATGTACAGGAGCTGTGGTTTCAACAAGATGACGCAACATGTCACACAGCTCGTGCCACTATCGATTTACTGAAGGAAACGTTTGGTAACCGCGTAATTTCAAGATCAGGGCCCGTGAATTGGCCTCCAAGATTATGCCACTTAACGCCGCTTGACTATTTTCTATGAGGATATGTGAAGTCGCTGGTCTACGTCGCGATGAGCCCAAAACGATTGACCACTTGGAGGACAACATTCGCTGCGTTATTGCCAATATACGGCCACAAATGTTGGAAAAAGTGATTGAAAATTGGACCTCCAGATTAGATTATGTTCGAATCAGCTGTGGTGGTCATATGCCAGAAATCATATTTGAATTATAATGCTAAAACATTATCTTTTGGATAAAGTCAATTACATGTCATTTTTAAAAAAACACCATGTTTTATTCCATTTCAAAGTTCTATACCTCTAAAAAAAACACCCGCTATAACAAACAAATTTTATTTTAATACTTTTGCTTATTCGGAATAAATGATTTTAATACTTTGACTTATAACAAATGATAAGTCAACAAAAATGTTAATGTCTAACTTTACAAAGTTGCACAAAAAACGTAAATTAATGTAATACATTTATAATGTACACATTGTTCAATCATCGTCATTGTTAATCGTCAGTTTGACGTGGTTGCTGATTTGCATTTCTTCATCTTCATCATCATGTGAGTTATATTGCAGAAGCTGCTGTGAGTGGTACAGCAGCTTCTGCAATATAAATTTGCATCTCCTGTCTGAAAGTGGGTTGAAGTGAACTGGTAATAGTCCTTGGCTTGTAAATTTGTGAAAACAAATCCATTTTTGTTTTCTTTTTTTTGGTGGCTGCAGGGGCTGGTGCAGGGCTGGCAACTTGTGGCTGCAATGGGCGTACAACTCTTCTTAATACATTATTAAACTAGCTTTGTCTTAGGCAGTCAAAAATGGAAAGTTTTTGAATCTAGGATCCAGGAGGGCAGCAACCATGCCTAAATAGCGAGGAAAGTCATTGCCAACCAAATTTAACCATAGGTTTATTTCGCTAACAAGCTTTTGTTTCAGCTGTACAGCAGCCCACCTGTCGTTCCCCTCATCAGGCTTTAGTAAATCTAGCAATCCGAATAATGTTGGACAAATTGCTGAGTATGTAACATACCGCTGACCACTCCAGAGTTACCTGATCCGCAAATGGTTTTAAAACCTCTACCACAGTCTACGCAACTCTCCAATGGCCAGCGTTGGGCACTGCACACTTCGATCTGGTCATGTCTTTCTTTACTTGAGTATCCTGTTAATGAGATATTCATAAAAATGTGCATATGGGAGAGGGGAGCAAGCAGTGTACTGCAAATGACTCATCAAACTTTATACAATTGTTATTTATTAAAATATTTAGTTAGATGTAGTATAGAAAATTATAACAATTTATTTTACCTGCACGGCAGCAATGATGTTCTGTTGCAGCCTTACCATTCTTTCCGCCATATAAATTTTGCTGCTCCACCTGGTCTCACAGTCCATGATAGGACGAACAGGCTGGGGAAGCCTGGATGCTGGAGCTTGATAATAGTTAGCATTCCTCTTGATCTCACCCTTCTGAATTTGTTTGACAACATTCCAGCATGGATTTGAACTTCTAAAGTACTTCGCCACTCTTCTGATGGCTGCCAGCGCACTTGTCACTGTCAAGACAGCGTTGATTTATGGCTGATTGGCTTGTGTGCCCGACACACCGTACCACATGCTGTACACGTTTGCTTGAGTTTAGTGCTAGCACAATGTTTGCGACATTATCTAACACCACCGCAAAGGCTTCTGGAATTTGCAAAGCATCCATTGCTTCCTCCAGGCCTGCCAGTAGGTTGACACTTGTGTGACGCTCCTGAGAGTGGATCAGATTGATTACATAACTGACAAGGTTTCAGTTCTTATCAATCAAATGTATTGAAACCGCTATAAAACTTTCATTTGAATATAAGATCATTTGTCCCATAATTTCCTGCACCTCGGCAAAAATGGATGTCTTTCTTTAAATTGTAAAGTTATTCGTGTGACAACTGATGTGTATCCTATCATTGGAGCACCTGCAATTAATTTAAGTAATTAGGATTATTATTATCATAATAATATCGCCAAAGTGAATTGTCACTAACACTCTATCTGGCCCAGACAGAGTGTAAGTGATAATTCAAAATATGTCACTAATGCATTCATGACTAAATGATGTATTGTAACTGTTGTTAACCAGGACCGGATAAGAGGTGACGCAGTCGCGTCGGGCTCCGTGCTAAAAAGACCCTATGGAGACCGATGTTATCTTCAGACATTAGCATTTTTTGCATCGGGCCTCAAATTATCTACTAAGTAATATTGGCGATGACATATTTTATATATATGTATATATATATATAAATTTATATATAAATATATATACATATATATATATATATATATATATATATACACACACACACACACACACACATATATATATATATATATATATATATATATATATATATATATATATATATATATATATATATATATGTATATATATATATATATACACACACACACATATATATATATATGTGTATATATATATTTATATATATATGTATATATATATATATATATATATATATATATATATATATATATATATATATATATATATATTTATACTATTGTGGTGCACGCATCTGGATACAAAAATTGCGCCACTTCACGGAATCCTCTCCCCTTGACAAAATTGATGGGATGCAGATCCTGAATGCACATTCTGAATGCACATTATTGCCAAGTTATTGTGGTACTCTTCCTTTTTTTCTCGATTCATTACCACAGTCGTTGTGTTAAAATAACCAGTTATCAAGCTATTTCCCATGTTTCTCCTAGCACTAGATGTTGAACCCGCACCAGATGTCCCAGCAACCAGATTTGAAGGATGACGCAATTTCAGGTGATTCTGCATTGCAGACGTACTTCCTCCTTTGCATGATATCAACTCCACACATATATCGCACAAAGCAACATTATTATCTGGTTTCTTAAAATACTTCCATACAATGCTCTTCTTGTGGCTAGACATTATGCTCTGAACAAATTAAGTATCATATTAAAAAAAGTAACCTCTAGATTAAATGAATCGATGTATACAAAAACATTCTAAGTCATAAAAACTATTTTTTCGGGGAAAGAGAAAAAACTTATTAAACTCAAAATTATTACTTTAATAAATTCATAAAAAATTCTGGGTGCTTTTTGACATCTTTAAATATTAGATTTGTTAAAATATATATCAAAATTTGTGATATATATATGTGTGTTATACATAGTTAAAGTTGTCTGACTTAGAACCTTTTTGTTTACATTTGTTAAGGATAATAAAAAAAAGTTTGTCTTTTATATATTTATTCATTTTTTGTACAAAAAACTATTAAAAATTAATGTTCAAACTATTACACATGTTAAATCACACAATGTATAAAAGGACCAATTACAAAGCCTTTGTCAGACACCTCACTGGATATCGTGTTCCTCTTCCCCGCCATTCATCTTGTCGGTTGTTGGCCAGCTCATGAGTTCATCATAAAACCACGGAACATTAGCCCATCAATGAGTGGCCTACAGACAATTAAATGGAACGATATGGAACGTGTTGGGTTAGTTTTGTCTAAGACGTTTTTATGAAAACATGTTGCATGGTATGCTATGATAGGCCTAAACAATATTATTAAAAGGCTAATTGGGTATTGACATTGCAATACAAATCTCAAATGCAATCAGTTCCAACAGTAGTAGCAGGTACAGTTCTTCCTTTGTAGTCAATGTACTCTTTACCTTTCACTCTAGCTTCTTTAACAACATTCCTTTTCCACATAGCCTCATTTTTAACCTTTCTTCCACTGCTAGTACTAGGTTCTTCATCCATTATAAGTCTTTTTCATTAAAACAACGAGATGAATTGTAATAATTACAATTCATAACGCAATTTAATTATTAAATTGCGTGGGAGAAACCCTGTACGGCGGATTTGACTGATGTAGTTTCCTTGTGGAAATATAAGTATAGTCTAAACGGTTTTTTTATGTTTTTTAAGTATAAGTTGAATGAGGAATTTTTGTAGAGGCAGTTTTTTTAATGAATAAAAAAGATCTGAAATCGAAACATTGTGTTCACTGCGAGAAAACTACATGAATAATAAAATAAGCCCAAATAACCTCAAATCGTAAGCAAAACAAAACAAAAATTGGATTAAAAACATCTGAAAGCTACCAGCAGAACACAGCTGGTTTTCTCAGTGCTGCAAACAAAAACCTTCTAAGTCACTGACCTAGAACCTTTTAGTTTACAGACAATATTTCAGCTCTCTATTTAACGTGTACGGAGAGGTCTGATTTAGAATGTTTTACTATACAATGGTGGAACTGTCTTCAAAAAACAAATTTTCATCAAAAAGTCAAATATTAAAAAAAATGACTTATAACGTTTTTGTATACATTGATTCATATAATATGTTTCAATATTCATGCAATTAAGTTTTATTATTAAGAAGTTGAAGTTAAACCTAAAACTTTCGTTAAAACTTTTTACGAAAGTTTTAGCAGGTTGAGTTTATCATAAAAAAAAACTTAATATAATTTAATAAAATATTATTAGATATTATTATAAAATGTTTATAAATACATCATTAATTGCAAAAATTAGAAATATTTATAAAGTCATAATTAATTGTGAAAATTTATTATTAAACTCTTTCGCTACCAGCCACTATAATCAAAAAAAACTTCGCTGTAACCGCAAATTATTTATAATAAAATTTGGATGATATTACTCTGAAAACTAATTGAAATTCGAATAAGTAAACTTTGTTGAAAGCTTAATAAATTAACTTAATTTATATAACTTTTTAACACGTTTCATTTAACAACATGAAATGCAAAGTGCTGAAAACAATTAAGTCACTCAAAGACGTAATAATCAATTTTATATAATGTTATTTCTTATATTTAATAATAATTTTATTATTATTATTATTTAATAATACTTTTTATAATAATAAATCTTGTTTTACGTCCTTGTGCTGCTTTATTTTAGAAGTAAATTTAAAGTTATTTTCTCTCATCTATATCTATCAATAACTTTGTAAAGTGATTTTTTATAACTACACAATATGGCTCTTATTTGTTATTACTTTTGTGGAGAATTAATTAAACTTTAAGAACAAAAAAATTATGTGTCTAGAATAAAAATTAAAGTACAAAAAAGAATAATAATCCTTTTTTTGCGAAGCATACTCGAAAGTTACTCCTAGCGGCTTGCAGTAAAAATTTAACAAAAATCAAAAGCCGCTGTCAGCGTCAGCTTGCTTGCAGTTGTGTCAGAGTCTAAATTTAGGAATTTATTTTTTCATTTTTAAATTTATTTCTTTTTTGAATCATTTTTCGTATTTTAATATAAATTTGTAAATATTAAGACAAATATTAAAAAAAAAAGCCGGTTTTTATTATTCGAATATCGATATTTGATATTCGAAAGGAGATCCGAATATCCGACTATCCGGTTAACCGGTGAAATCACTACATGTAATGATAAAGATACTTATGTTGTTAATGTGCTCAGGTAATTAGTGAAGTCTGCGTGTTCAACACTCATTAAAGTGACTTTTTTCCTGTAAAAAAGTCACTTAAATGTGTGTTAAATGCGCAAACTTCACTAATTACCTGATGTGTGTTCTTTTTTTATAGGGAAAAAGATTTTACATTTTAACTTTTTTTTTTTAAATTTAAATAACAGAGCAAACTTAAAAATAAACAAATTTAAATAACGATTGTCATAATAAGCTTTAAATGGTCTAAAAAATTTTTTTGATCTGAAGTGAATAAAAAATTAAAAAAAAGAGCTTATCCTCCTGCTTATCAAAAAATTGCTGCCGTGAAGAAAAAAAAATACCCCATAGCTAGCAAAAACTTTAACATTTTATTAAATAGTATCAAGTCTTTACTGCTATATTTATTTTTATTCTATAAATATACGGCCAGATTGAAAAAATTGAAAATTGAGGGGCGGGTTTGAACCCACACAAAACAACAACAATGACAACACACTAAACCACTGAGCTATAGAAGTTATGTGTGTAATAGAAAAACAAACTTTTAAAAATCTCTTATAAGATCTACATATGCGGAATAAATGTGCATGTTATTTTTTTTTGTTCTCAAAAAGCAATTTTTTTATATAAATTATTTTTCTTCCGTTTACTTAAAAATAGTAATAAATAAGGAGTAAATAAGGAATAAGTATAGAAACAGTTAGTTTGGTAAAGACCCGTTTTACGGGTCCAGACAGCTAGGGTATATTTAAGGAAAAGTATAAAAAAGGTTGGTGTAATAGACTTACCCTTATTTTTACTTAGTTTCAAAAAATTTTATATATTTTATAAAGAAAATCTTTAGTCTCATCTTAAATACAATTTTTTAAATTTGGTTAGAGAGCTGTGATAGAAAGACTAACTAGTCTTGACAACTGTCAGCAGTGGTTGCATGCAGCGATTGATGTAATTTATCAGCTCCTTTCTAAGAGGGAGCCTGGAAACTAAGTGAGTTGTATAACAGATATGTGTTAGTATGTATCAGAGATAAATGACTTCAAAGGCAATAAAAAAATTAAATATTTTGATCTTTACATTGTTAATTTGATGCGCATTTATGTGTGCGCTTTGTGTAATGTGAATCTAATTTAAGTTCAACTAGTTTAGTTCCATTAAAAGTTTAGTTAATTTATCTGTAATAATGCAATATGAAATGTGAATCTAATTTAAGCTCATCTAATTTAGTTCCATATAAAGTTTAGTTAATTTATCTGTAACACAGATTATAATACAGATTAATACTCTTGATGATGTAATACAGATTAATACTCTTTGGTTAAGCTTTAAGCTGTATACATGACTTTATACTGGTCTGCTGCCTCATGACACCTGGCTTTCCTTGCTTCTAAGCCTCAATTGAAAAAAAAAATTTCTTTAATTTTTTTTATCTTAAAGGGCTTACAAAAAAAAGATAAGCACTAATTGCTGACAAAACTATGGTAATCATCATTGATACTAAACTGTGTAATGAAATTTATTGAGTTCGATTTTACTTTATAAATAGAGCCTAAAGATATTATTTAATAGCTCATTGACAGTTGAACTGCAAAGTCAAGCCCTAATTTACTTTGTGACTTAGCATTTTTTTTCAATACTAAAGCTTTTTCATGTCATTCATTGTCATTTTTTACGTCAGGTTACTTCTACCTTTCTTAAGTCAATTTATGTCCATCACCCACTTTTTGGAAAATTGCAGTGGCGATGATGGTGATAATCCATATGAACATATCATAATGACAAATGAGTTAAATGACCTAGTCTGAGAACTTCAACTAACAAAAAATCCAAGTAAGCTACTGGTGTCTCAACTTCTAGGGTGGAATTTATTAAATGCTGATGTCAAATTTACATTTTTTCAGAAACAAACTTTCCTATTTTCCTATTTTCTATGAGTGAAGATTAGTGTTATTGTAATGACATTCCTGCTATGTTTAACAAATTTAGTACTGACTATAACACACAAGAATGGTGCTTCTTTATAGATGCATCAAAATCCAGCATATAAGCTCTTCTTCACGATGACGATGTATTTTTATGCTATAGTAAACTTTGAAAAATTCTTCAAAAAATCTCAAAAATCCAAATACATATCATGATGAAAAAAGTGCAGCATGTTGAAGATAAACAGACTTGATTTCATTGATTTGATGAAGATAAACAGATTTGAAATCAGCACATTGGAATTAGTATAAAACAGATAATCATGAAATTTGTTTAGTCGTTGTACAGTAGGGTGCATCATGTGGTATCATAATTTAAAAAAATCACTTTTTTTCAAAGCACATACTCATTTTCTTGTGTAAAATTAAATTTTAATTTGAGTTTCCTTTTAGTGTTCTTCAATTTGAAAACGTTTTGGTAGTACGTTTTGGTAGCATATCTAAATTTATGTCATCGTCCCTGATGTAGGGGAATGATTTTTAATCAAAAAATTACTCCACCTCATATTTTTTAATTGCTAAAAGTGTTTATAACTATTTAAAAAATATATTTTTTGTAAAGTATTTTATTAAAAATATACTTTCTTATTTACTTCACCAGTTCTAAGTTTTACAGGTTTAAGTTATGAATAAAAAATGAATAAAATACAAAATATACAATTTTCTTTTATTAATTAGTTACATTATTTCAAGAACATTTTTCTTTGATTTAAAGGTAGGAAGTTCTTTCCCATGTATAATTCTTGTTCTAACAAATCCATCTCTTCTTTCTCGGCCATAAACAATGGCAGATGCTTCCGTCTCGCTTTTGACGCAGCGCTCTGTTGCTTGATTGTGAATGCTGAATTTAAGAATTTTCAATGAATTTTTAAAGAACTTGGAGATCTCCGCTTTAGAAAGGTTACATGTAAATATTGGTTCATAACAATCTTTTAAATTCCAATAAATTAATTCTTAAAGATTATTAGCGTCAAGGTTAATCTTTGGAGATAATCTTTCTCGAACAGCAGTGTCTCCAAGCTCATTATTTCCTCTAATTTGTAAAATCTTATCAACACTAGACTTTCTTTCAATTTTGTTGGAGCTAGTCTAGAGTGAAACCAGAATACACTCACTATGGTTGTACCAAGCCCCTGTTTATATATATGATGTGATAATATTCACCACATTGACTGGGAGTGTCTTAAGAATTTTAAGTTCAAGCAAAATGTGTCTTGGTCCGTCCTCTAGCATGTGTTTGGTAAAAATTTCAAAATAAAGTTTAAAAAACATTTTGACACAAAACTCAACTATTATCCTCAAGATCTCCAGCTAACTGTATTTAAGGTTATTATTTCTTGCGTTTACATATCTATAACTGATATAAGTATCAGTAGATAAACTTTTTATGTCTTTCTCATCAAGTTTCGGAAGTTCCTCTCCAACTGGCAGGGGTGTAAAATTATAATGTATTGTCATATCATTTACATACCGTAAGATTGGGTGTTTTTGGCCCTACGGGATGACTTTAGCCCCAGCAAAATTTTTGTTTAAAAATGGTTTAAAATCGATACCTCAAGGTATGCCGGGTAATGTTTAGTAGCAAATTGTGGGAAATTTATTATTTATTTAGTCTAACTTAGTTTACTTAACTCGAGTCTTTGTGATATTATTGTAAGTTGCCCTTTAGAAGAAGCACCTAAAATCCGAATTTTTTTAGGTGTGTAAACTTTTACATCGATAGCAGTACCTGGAGAAGGTTTTTTATTGGAATATACACTGAATTAATTTTAAACCATTAGTGTTTGATTCTATCTTGTTTTGAAAGCTTAACAGTTTATTACTTTTTTGCAATTGAGATTAAAAAAAAAAGGTTGTCTTTGGCCCACTACATAGGGTGACATTGGCCCGGGCTAAAGTCACCCCATGTATTAGAGTAAACCTTTTTTAGTGATCATTTATAGATATTATGGTAGTTACTATGTTGGAATGAAAAATTTTGTAGTAGTAATGCAATAGAAAATCAGTATAACAGTTTGTATTAGTAAATAACGAAATTTGTTTAGTTCTTAGTTTAAATATGCCACAAAATTACAAGCCAAATCGTGGAAAAAGAAAATATGTTACTTATACTTTAGAACAGTTAGACAATTCATTAAAAGATTTAAAGAATGGTTTAATTACTCAACGACAAGCAGCTTTGAAATACGATATACCAAGATCAACATTAAAAAATAAAATAAAACAGACATATCCTAAAAAGTATGGTGGTCAGCAAATATTTACATCAAAAGAAGAAGACAAGTTTAAGGCATATGCAATAAAATCATCTGAGTTTGGTTTTCCTGTTGATAAATATTATTTAAGATGCATAGTAAAAAAGTATTTAGAGAAAAAAGGCGTCGTTATACCTCAGTTCAAAAATAATTTTCCAGGTGGCGATTGTATTCGATCTTTTTTAAAAAGAAATCCAGAACTCACAGTAAGATTTGCAAGAAACATAAAGCGAAAGAGAGCAGAAATAGGAACGACTGTGATTGATAACTACTTTATAAATCTATCAA
>NC_088924.1:31610000-31792500 GCF_038396675.1 Hydra vulgaris | reverse complement strand
ATTACTATGCATGATTCAGTAGCATTTTTTTGAAGCACCTCATATAGTGCTTCAGCTATCTTTTTTGCAGGTTTTTCTGGATGAATGGCAAGTTCTGGCGTGATGTGAGCAAGATAACGTTCAGTTGGCTCCCAAATTACACTTGTATGCTCCTCTTTTATGACTATAGGGTGAAGTTTTCCATATTTATCTGGAATTAACGTTTTGGTCCAGTCTTCTCTTCCATCGCACGCAATTATATTCCAATTATATTTTTGTTACTACATTTATTATTCCAATAATTTTATTTTCTTTCATTACATTATTCTTTGCCCTTCACATTTTGTTCGGGTCAACAGAAAGGTATGACATATCAGGAGAAAGATAACCTGCAGCTATAAAATCTTTTATTATACCAGTGACTATAGCTGCCGCACCAACATTAAAAATATTATATATTATTGCAGCTGATGCCGCATGTGTTATGGTCATTTTGTTTTACTTTAGACTTGGTTTTTCTAAGTATCTTGTAACCAGTGATGCCAATCTTCCAAGTTTTTCTTCAATCAACTTGTCGACCAATGTTTTTGTTTCGTTCTTTAGAAGTGCAGTATTTATATTATATAAATCATGGTTGTTGTTTTCTTCCAGCAGATCGAAGTTCAAGATTCTAAATTGTTTAAAAATGCAGTTTCTATAATATATATTATTACTTACCAATATTGGTAAGTAACAATATATATGATAGAACATATAAATTTTAAATTCAAAAAAATTTTATAAACTTATATTAAACATTAAAAAGTTAGTTTTAAAGTCTATTTTAGATTGCGGTAAGAAATGTTTTCAAACAATTAAAGAATTCCATTCATTTATTGTAATTTAGCTAACCTGAAATTTATCAAACTCATTTTTTCTTTCATATCCTTTTTTTTCCTTTTTTCCTTTCTGCTTCTTCCTGAATGTTATTTTCTTTTTTCTCTACTCTGTAGGTGAATCAATTCTTTATAATGACATAAATCAATTTGCATAGTAGAAATCTCTTTATTTTTAAGCCTCTGAAGATATGATATCATAGAGACTATCGAGGTCATTAATTATTTAATTAATTAAATAATTAATGACTCGATTAAATAAAGGAAGTTCTCTACTTATTTCTTTCGGAACAAAATTATGTTTTCTACATTCAAACTCTATTTCTTTTCTTTCCTAAAAGGTATATATATATATATATATATATATATATATATATATATATATATATATATATATATATATATATATATATATATATATATATATATATATATATATATATACATACAACAAATGTAATATAATAATACAATAATTTTAATATAATAATACAACAACGATAAAACAACTGGTAAACATGTTTAAGCAAGCTATATTTTTTATATAACTAATAATATAGTTAATAATATTATATTTAAAAATATGATATACAAAAAATATACATGTAATGTTAATATTAGCTATTAAAACTATTACAATTATTTTAAACTGATTTTACATTTTTGTTACTTTTATATAACTGTTTTATTTTAAATAATTATATTTTGGTTATGAAATAATATTTAGAATAAATAATTATTTTTGTCGTAAATTTATATAAGGTCATTCAAAAAAAGTATATTCACAATAAAAAACTTTTTGTTTCCCACCTTTTTTTCTACTATGCCATTGGTTGTTAAAATTCAGATTTTTTATTATTCAAGGTTTCATGCATTTCCTAATTATTTGATAAAACAGAACTAGTATTTTACTATTTACTTTTTTTAAAACACAATTTCACTCATGTCAAAGTTCTGTCAGAGCTCAATTCTCTATGTCTTTGCAGAAATGAGCATGATACTCAAACTAAGTATTTTCAGCATGAAGAACTCTGGCCTAACTTTATCAAATATCATCAAATATCAAACTAACATCTTGCGATATTATGTCACTTCCAATTAATAATTGTGCAGATTCTATAGCATTACCATTTCTACCAGAACTAATGACTTTCTGTTATTGCATAAAAGTGTATAACTCCTGCATAAAATGCAATAATGATGTTCTCAGTGAAAACAGTGATTTTTTGTTCCTGCGCCCCATTGCATGCTAGGCACATTAAGCTTTTAAAAATTAACCAAAAATGAAAATGACTTGAAACTTTTCAGAAATGTGAAATACTATCCATATAATTTAGTATGCAAAAGTTGTACCATTAAGGTTAGGGTTGGGAATCCCGAGATCCCGAAATCACGGGATTCTGCGGGATTTTTAATAGTCCTGAATTCATGGGATTAAGCATTTAATCCTGGAATTTTTATTTTAATTAATTTTCGGTTGAATGTTTTTAAATTATAATTTCTTCGGTTGAGATTTGACTATTTTAACATTTAAAATTCCTAATTTTTTTTTTCTTTTGTTCAATTGCAATCAGATTGGAACTATACATATTCGTTACTCTTGCAATTTTGTTTATAAATGATTGGATTGAATTTATTATTATAATTGAAATTTAAATTTTCTTAAATTCTATTATTATTATTCAGACAATCACAAAAAAAAACGATATCTTGCAGAAGTTTGTCTACCGAAAGGTGAATCTTTGGCTTTATCTAATAATGAGATTAAAACTGTATCTGTTATGATTAATGCGCTAGTCCCAATAAAAACAACAGTTGAGGCCCTTAGCTGTCAGTATGCTAATTTGTTTATAGTCGATGTTACCATAACTTTTATGTTAAAAAAACTTAAATATGTTAACAACATTATAATTCAAAAGTTGCATTCATCACTCTTTATTCGAATGCAACAAAAACATACCAATATAAGTGGGATCCTTCAGAATCTGCACAATGGTAGAACTAACGTTCAGTCTAAATATAAAATAGAGCTAGTAACAGTTCTGTCATCAATAAAATGTTGCAAATTATTAGTTAAGTTACTTGAAAGCCTAGATTATTCAAATACAGTTACACCATTAACAGCTTATGAGCCCGAATCTAAATTTAAACTTTCTGTTTCAAGTAAGGCATTGATTGAAATTGTTTTTAATTCTTCTGACTCTCCATCTGAATCTGTTATTCTTTTGCTAAAGAGCAAAAGGGGGCGCAGGAACAAAAAATCGCTGTTTTCACTATGAACATCGTTATTGTGTTTTAACAAAATTAATAAAGCTATATAAAAAAAGAACATTCGCCCAGCATATCAATTTAATGTGGGACGCTGTCGGTAACAGCGTCTCACATCAAATCATTGTCTTTTTCATTCAGCGTCTCACATCGTCTTTTTAAAAAGATATAAAATAATTACATATGTATATTATATCTATGAAAACAACGAGTTTTTTATAATTTAATAATTAAGTATGTATAATATTAAAAAACCAAAGAATTTCCTTGTAATTCAATAAATAATTTTTTCTAAACATATTTTAAATGTATTAATAATTTTTTTAAAATTTTTAAAAAACAGGTATTTAAAAATACCGGGATTAAATATATAGCTTGGGATTACAAACCCTAATTAAAGTCTTGGACTTTTTTTTCGAAAATTCACTCTGCGTAGCATGACGATCATAACGTTTACTTTTTACCACTTTTGAACAAAACAACTTTGTTAGACCTAATGGAGCGATTGGCATGTTAAAAAAATAATAATTTGCTTTAAGTATTTAGCATATATATTGATATTATTATATGCTGAGTTTCATAGCTTTAACTTAAAGTTTTACAAGTATTTTTATGTTTTTTGTTGCCATGACCCTCTTAAGCACGACAGTCGTAACAAAAAATCTTATATTAAAAACAAAAAATAGAACGACGCAATGACTTAAAAAAAAAAGATAAATGATTATAAAAACCGTATAAATTATGTTAAAAAAATGCACCTCATAACATTATTAAAGTTCTCAATAATTATTTTTTGATACTGGATTTGTTTAATTTAAAGTAGGCAATCAAAGGCTTGTTGCTATATTTACTTATGCTTTATTAATTCAATAAATTTTTAATGGATATGCCATTAAAAATTAGTAAAATAATAAAGTCTGATACGAAGCCAAAAAAAAAACAACACTTTTTGACTTTTTTATCATCGTAATGCGTTAATTTGATAAATTTATTCTTTTTTTAGACCTAATTAGAGTCAAGACTATGGTTAGGGTTAACTCTAACCAAACCCTAACCCTAAACCTCACCCTGATAGTTTTGTAAAAAAATTGAAGTCAGTAGCTTAGAAGTAATAGTTATTTAAAAACACAGCACTGAAACCTTTTCTGACGCTTCACAACAACTAAATATGAACGTTTATATGTAAGGGAAATAAAAGTGTTTATATAACCCTTACAACTTTAAAACCATACTATGGTATGATAAAATGATTTCTTAAATAATTTAATTACATTTAAAGGTATTTTAATAAATACCGGTGTAATTATTAAAATATCTTAACTCAGATATTTTAATAATTACACCGGTATTTATTAAAATACCTTACCTCATAACATAATTAAACTTATCTTATCATAACTAAACTTATCATTTTCAATGTATTTCTAAATTAGCGTCGGTACGCTAATTTAGAAATACATTGAAAATGACAGCTTTTCATAATAATATAATTAAATAGTATAAATAAGAAAGCTTGTTTATTTATCGCAGAAGATAGTAATGGGCCATGTAATAACATCAAAGTCTTTACAAGTATTTGTGATGGTTGTATAAAAAATAACAAACATAATAATAAACATTCAATCGAAATTCGTTAGGGCTTACTCTCCGTCTAAAATATTTTTTCAATAAAGACAGTTGTGCAAAAAAAAAGTTTTAAATTTCAAGTTTAATTTTAATAATCAAAATATTAAAAAAGAAGGAGTTAAAGATTATTCATTTTCAACATTCGAACACTAGAAAGGAAGACCGGTACATAGTTATTGATTCCATGCGCAATTGTCGATGGATATCACCAGAAAACGCCATTGATTTTAATCAAAACCATCTAAAAAAAATCAGCGCTGCAATGGTTAAAATGACGTTTGCTAGTGTTTTTTTCTCGCTACACAATACCTGAGTATTGTGTAGCGAGAAAAAAACCACTTCAGACCAAAATTCAAAAACAGAAACAAAAATTGAACACCAAATGGCTGGAATAAAATAAATTTTGGTCCTTTGTTCGTTGTCGATCTGTAGAAAGTATGCGAGATGATAGCATATTGAAAACGTTTAAATACAGGAGTGGAAAGATTAGGGTTTAGGGTTGTTCTGGATGTAGACGTAGATGTCAAAAAAGTTGAAAAAACTTTACAAAACAATAGACAAAAGAGGTCTACTTGCTTTTTTAGGATAAATGTGTTTTGGATTGTGGAGCCGAACTTGTTGGTGAAGGATTTGTTTTTCAACAAAACAACGCTCCAAAACATACAGGTGAAGTTGTGAAAGTATATTTAAGAAAAAAATCTGAGTACAGAGTACTACAGATGATGGTCTGGCCACCTCCTAGTTCTGATTGCAAATAATTGAACTACTTTGATATCAACGAGACAGAGAGATGCAAAAAAAAGGCTTATGGATATCACTTCAATATATTTGGAATGCTGTTGATGGCTGATGTTTACAACTGCTGTGCAACAGGTTGCCTCGTATTTTCTAGGCTATCACTAAATTTAAACGTGGTTATATTGATAAAAATTCAATTTATTTTAATGAACTTAATTTTAAGTTGTAAATTAAAGGTTTTTTTTATGGAAATTGAGTAAATTGTAAAGTAAGTAAATAAAATTATTTATTATTTATTTTTGTAATTGCCTTAATATTCAATCCCAGAATTCCATGTTCATTACAAAATTTAACATAAAGTCTATAAGTTTAATCATTAAGTATGATTAAACTTATGAAGTACTGTGCTAGCCTCCGTAGGGGTTGCACACAGAATCAGATTTTATAGCATTTTAGAAAAAAAAGGGACTATTGTAAGCAATTTTCATCTTAATTGTGTTTTATACCATTTAATTTTTGTAATTTATTTATACTACATAAATTCTCTAATAATATACTGTTTTAAAAAAGAAATATAATTTTAAAAACTCTTCGTTTAAGATAAACTCCAAAATGATTTCATTTTTATGATAAGCACCAACACGAATTTTCAAAAATGAAATAGTGTAGTAAAAAAACCTTTTGATGCTATAAAAAAATAAAATACATATATAACTACTTTTGTTCTTGTCTTTATTCAAATATCTTATTTCCATTGTGCTTTCCAATCAAACTTTTTTTCCTTGTTTATTACAAATTTATTACATATTTCCGTTAATTACAAATTTATGACGCTTTTCATAGCCATATCTAATTTCTGATGTCTTTGTGACTATTCCAACAATTTTTACCATATTTTGACTATGAAAAGGATATTTTGGAATACTTAGTGGACTGTCATTGGCTTTTAAAATATTTCCATTTGAAAAGACATTCAGTAAAGGTGGTGACTTCCTCAATATCCCAATTTACTAATTCATTGTAATCATTGGCTCCAAGATTTAGTGTTACAGAAAGTTTAAAATGTCTGTTGTGTTCATTAGTATTTCTGGATTTGAGTATCCTTTGTATGGCTGTAGTTCTAACTTCTTTCCTTTTATCATTTACCATTGCCAATGATATATTCTCAGTGTTGGCAAAATATGAGCTTTGTTTTAAAACTTGCTCCATTACCTCCTTGTATTTTTACATCAATAACTAAATTTCTTATTAATTGAACCAGATACCATAAATTTTGAGCACCATCTATTGCCAAACAATGTGATTTATTCTGGAGCTATCCTGGTGCATAGGATTGCATAATAATTGTAACCAAGTCAACAAGTTCTTTTAGTCGGCGTTACAGTTTTATCCGTGTTTGGCATAATACACACACGCCTCGTGTTATTATTATTATTAGGGAAGGTCCAAAATTGACTTTTTTCAGATTTTTTGTAGTTTAACCACTTTTTCTTAATTAATTTTTTATGCTGATTTCGAATTTTCAATGTTTTTACTTCATTATCAATATTTAGTCTTCTACTTCAGTTTTAATAAAAGTGATTATTTTGACAAAACAATTTACTGTTAAATTAAATGAAATCATTATTATTTTCAAATATAAGCGATGTAAAACACATAATAAATTTCTTTTTCGTTTTATTAATAAAACATGTTATCATTATGTCTAGTTATAAATAACACAAAAAATTAGACATTGCACATCATCAAGATAATCTAATATTAATAATAATATGTTTCGACCTCTATTGAAAGTGCGAAATAACTTTGTGGAAGTCATCGTAGGCGATTGTGGATTGCTGCGATGACTTTCCAAGTAGAACCTTCAAATTAGTAGCATATTCTTCTATAGACATAAGACGGCACTTTTTTGTATTTTTATCAAAAATCATGATTTTAAATAGAGTTGATTTCCGCGGCAATGACCTACTTGTATCTCTAAATAAGCTACTTCATTCTTCAATCGTTTTTTTACTTGTATCTCTAAAATAAATTACTTATTACTTATAAATTACGTTTTTGACATTTTATCAGATCTTGCTCTTTTTCAATAAATTCACAAACATCTGATGCACAAGTAAATGGGCCACCTTGTAGTTTTAAACAAGTTAAAATGGAATTTCTCCTGGACGCCTGATGTAAAGCTTGTTGTTCTTTTTTCGTTAAGCCGCTTTGTCTCAGTTTAATCTGTCGCTGGTTCCAACTGTATTCTATACTTTCAATTTTTCTAACAATAGGATCCATTTTCCGAAATAGTTCTAAAGTATTTGAATCTTCATTTCTTAAATGGTTTGAATATTTAAGAACATTACCACGTGATACTGTTGAAAGTGATGGTTTTTTTCGAAGTCGATTGCTATGAGATCCACACTGACACTGTTCAATATTATTTGAAACTGATTTTATACTGAGTATAAAATCTGAGTATTATGTTTTTAAACGACTTGATTAAAAACATAATACTCATCAGGTAATCGATCATTGTTTTTCTCTCCAAACCCATAATGCTTTCCTCTTTGGTGTTGAAGAACTATAGCTAAACTTTGCCGAACTATATTTGCAAGAATAATGCAATAATCAAAGTTCTGATGCGTATTTTCAAACTACTGATGTAGTTCGTCTTAGCCATAATCTTCTTAAATGAGATTTTCAAAAAGTCTCTTTGATACTCCTTGAACAAATGGCTCTTTAATCAAAGAATTGTTTATTTATGACATCATTAAATAAGCTTGCATACATCTTGCTAAAGAATATTTGCAGTTTAGAATGCGTAAACCTTTAATTTTACAGAAAAATGGTGAAATAACTTGCATTCCAAAAGCTGCTACCACAACTAAAGTAACTATAATGTAATTCATAAATTCATAGAATCTCGGACTAAACAAGCAAGTTTATTTGTGATATATTCATGTTGGTCTAAAAACTCCTTAAAGTCATCCCAGTGAAAGCAAACTATAGAAGAACATTTCGAAAGACATTCAAATCGAACATCTTTAAATTCAAAAAGAAAAATATCTTTGTTTTTACGCTGCATAAAAGTTTTAAATTCTTTATGATAATTCCATGGTTTTTAAATAAAACTCGGACCAAACAAGTTTAGTACCCATGATAGAAAGGTTAAGGATAACGTTTCCGTACTTTTGTTAATAAATATATCTAACAGAAAGCCTTTGAAAAGGTTATCCATATTCATTTCATTTTCAATTTGGTTTAGAACTTTTTCAATAGCTCTGTCAAAACCTAAAGCTGTATGTGAAGTGCAAAACAGTTGACCTGCAGGAATTTCTCTATTCTGTGATTTTAGATATTCCTATATTATGAACAGTACTGCAAGTCATATGAACATCTACCTTCTGGTATAGTTCTTCTGAGGTGTATTTTGAGGCTTCCTGTAACATTTGGAATGTTGTTTTTATTCCATCTGCAATATTTGCTGTAATTTCTGGAGCAGTTGCTAATGCAGGCAAAGGAAAATAATATTCTCGGTTTCACAGTCATTTTTATCGTACTTAGATATACGGTCAGTTTCATCTGGAATTTTCCATTTTGTTTTAAAAATTTGATTGCCGATTACTTTCAGTGCAATTTGCATTTCCCTCATCGAGAATCCTTTTCTATCTAACTCTGCACATGCATGGAAGATATCACTTAAGATTTAGTTTTTTGATTGTCGCACATTAGGTGGAACATAAGTATTATGAAAACTATCTTCAAATATTAATTTTGGTTTTGATCTCGTCATGTATGGCAGTTTTGGTTTACTTACATCAACAAACATAACTCTCTTTTTTTTTAATTGGTTCAGTGTCTTTTTCAAAGAACTGATATTCATTTTTTGTTAATTCTCTTTCAAGAAATTCATCTTCGTCTTCAAATTCATTTAATTCGCTATTATCATTATCAACGTACATTGTCTAATAAACTGCTGTTTCATTTCTTATCTTTTTCTCCATTTTTCTTTTGTCATTAATAACTTTTTGATGGAAAGTTTTATCAATATTTTGACATGTAAAATTCCTATTACCGTGTATGTTGTCTAGATACGAGTAGTCTACAGCATTCATTGAAATACCGAAAAACTTCTCTAGCTTTTCACAACGTTGTGGATTGAAGCAGAAAATGTCAAAAAGTTTTTTAAGGAATTTGTTCATAGAAATCTACTTAAAAAACTATAACCTTGCTTGATTTTGTCAACACCTTTTAAGTAGCGATATTCATTGATTTCACTTTGCAGACGTTTTAAAATGGCCTGATATGATATTGTGTAGATATTACACTCTGTCCAATGAATTTCTACTAACTTTGCAACTCTTCGACAAGCACTTTCAAAAGATAATTTATTGTTAACTTCAATAAAAACAAGTGAAAGAACATCTCTGAGTAAAGGCAACTTTGTATGATAAAATTTATCAACTACAGGGAGAATTTCTAAAGGAGTTTGTCTATTTTGATTTGAAGCTATTTTGTTATTACGTCTTTTTACAATTTTTTTCATTTTCACATTGATATCTTAATTTAGTTAACAATAATAGAAGCAAAGTATTGTCTTGCAAAGTAAAACAAAAGCTGTTTTTTAAGTATTTATAAAGTTTACGTTTTAACAAAAAAAGTTTTATTACATTTTCTTTTTAAAACGCAATTATAATTCATTTTAATTCAAATTTATCCAATCAAAATTTAAATTGCATAAATTTTAACATAAAGTTGCGTAACTTAATGCGCAAAATAACCGCTGCAAAGATTTTTCTTTTAAATGTTTTTTTTTTTTTTTTTTTTTTTACTTTTAAAAATGTTTAATTAGAAGTAGAAGGCCAACCACAAAAAAATAGAAAAAGTTGAATTGTTTTTCAAACTTTTCTAAAAAAATTAATAAAGAATAACTGGTTAAACACAAAAATATAGAATTTTGGACCCCCCCTCCCCCCTATTATTATTACTTGAAATAAATACAACGGTATGCACGCCTTAAACTTTATATTGCATTCAATTCTTAATCTAGCATTATCCTTAGAATATTACATAGTACCAGAAGTAAAACTGTGTTTAAAATAAAATGAAACAATTAGAGGCCATGAATTTAAATCGCAATGTTTTAGAAAACTGGCGAAAATGGAAGCAGAGATCGAATCTTTATAAAATAGCTTCTGGAGTCAATGACAAAAGTGAATATATTCAATGTGCCATTTTCCTTCATATAATTGGCGGAGACGCTTTAAGAGTATATAATACATTCATTTTCACAATCGAAGAAAACGATAAGTTAACACCCTTAGTTCAAAAGTTTAAATGTTATTTCAGCCCAAAAAATAACATAACTTATAAACGTTGTTTATTCAATACATTGCAAGACAGCAGACTATTTACTGATTCTAATCCAGGCAGATTCTATTAGGTACGTGACATGAAATTTTTAAATTGCTCAAACACTAGATTGTTATATATCATTGGAAAGGTCTTCAATTCAGTATATTAAAGGTGAAAAAATTATCAGAATTGAATAATTCTACAAAAAGTTATGGCATTTTAAGTACTGATTTTTTGACATGGACTTCTTAAAGAAACTGTGATCAAATTTAAAATCTTACTTAAATTAAACATAATTTAGTCAATTCTTATCGAAATACATACAACTTAGTATCAAAATAAAGGTCTTACAAAGGGCAATTTTTATATACAAAGGATGTATATAGGGCGCTAGAGGGGCGTCTAAAAAACACTTTAATATGTTTAACATTTAATATGTTAATGTCAATTTTTGTAAAGAAATTATCAAAATGTTATTAAAATTTAAAATTTTGATTGTATTTTTTAATATATTCTAACAGGGTACTATCAAATAAGACGCAGATACTTTAGGTTGATAGGCAAGAAGTCCTTTGGGTGCACCCTCTATAGCTGTAGCTGCACCCATAACATAATATTTATATAAAACACAAAATACATAATATTTAAATAAAACACAAATTTTACATAAAACAAACAAACTCATAACTATATACAAAAACTTAATATACAAAAAGACTCTATACAAATATAAACATCATCAATATATACATACACACGATACAAACACCTATCAATAGGTGTATACAGATTCACTAAAAAATGAATTTGAATGCATCTATTAATAAGTATATGTATAGTTGTTAAAAACGTCACCATTCCTGATTTATCTGCTATCTCTTTTGCCACCAGGAAGTTTGTATTTAAAATGAGGCAGATCTTTACCTCCATTTTGGGCCCATATACGGAAGGCCCTTTTTGATTTAGGCCCAGGTTGGCTTCGGCGTCAAGCCAAAAAATCACTCCTAGACAAGCCTAAATTTTATTAAAAAAAATTTCATGAGTTTTTTAAAAATGAAAATAAATAAAAATAAAACAAAACAGTTAAAGAATTACCAAGGATGTCTTGGTTTTCACTCTGGGCGCCAGATGGCAGTGATGACGTTGAATAAGCTGGTAGAATTAAAATAAATTGAATAAAAATCAAAAAAATTATTGTTGACCTGTAAAAATAATTTTATAAAACAAACAAATAAAGTAACAAATAAAATACCGGACTGCAGTAAATGCTCTCCAGCAGCTAAATTAATAAAAAGGATAAATCTATTTCACCTCAATTAAAAATTTATTGTTTAAATTAACGCAACATTTATTAAAACAATAAAAATCCTACCAAGAATTTCCTTTTTTTTAGCTGAAAATAAAAAATTTTGAAATTATTTTTATTTGGTATAAAGTCATTAAAAAAAAAATTACATTATTTAAATATATCTACCAATTCCTCTCTTTTGCGAGCTAAAAAATAAAATTTTTAATGAAACATAGGCAATATTACAGCTTTTAGTTAAAAACTAATTAGCTAATTCTAAAATTAAAATGAAATATTTTTACCAATCTGCTGCTTTATTGCCGCTAAAATAAAAGTTAATTCAAAAGAGTCAGTATTTTTTATCATTAAATATTAGAAAAAAAACAGGGAAAATTAAAGACTAATACCTTTTCTAAGCTCCAATTTTTTTTTTTGCTAAATACAGATCAACTATTTTAATACACTGTATGACAAACTTACAAAAAAAAAAGATTGAAAAATAAAGAGATGAAGAAAATCAGCAATAACCTATTAACAATAATCGACAATTCATACTGAAAATAAAACATCTTTCAACTGTATTATTTTATCATGTTTTATTATTTACCGTTAAAAACTTTATAAAATAAAAACATGGCATATAAAAAATAAAATGGCAAGATTGCTTTTAACATATACATAACATCTAATACAGTGTAAAAAATAAAAAAGTCTTACTATATTTGTACACTATAAAAATTAGCAGGTTCAATTGAGAAAACTAACATAAGTGCCCAAAAAGAAATTGCCAACACTGGCATTAGGGCAAGTTTTCATACATGCAAACTTGAAAAGTTTACAAAAAAGTAAAGTACATAGTAAAGTAGTAAAATAATGGAGAAAAAAAGTACAATGACTGATAAATAGACATGCTCTCATCAAAATTTACATGTATATATATGCTTTAAATTATGGTAGGGGAAAACTGTATATTTATTTTCTTATATTTCTTCATTAAAAAAAATTAAAACTGTTTGGCTCACATGCAAGACCGCACCTACAAAATTATATTTCACACTTATGTAGGAATTCACAGTTATGAATTTCATTCTTAGACAGTCTTCGAATTATAAATTTAAATTTATTATCCCTTATGCAGTTCTTCCAGTGTCTCTTGGTTTAAATACAAACAAATGTGTACATAAATTGATATATACTTTAGTATGTCTATATAAATACTTATAAAAGCATATCAATTAAATCAAAGATAATTAAACCATATTTAAAATAAGAATTTACCTTTCAGGAACTCTACATCAGTATAATCATTATAGTAGAGGTCTTAAAAAGAATTTTATATTTAAATCAAATTAACAAATAAATCAAGGTAATAGTGAAATCAAATTAACTAAGGAAGAAACATTAACAAGTAAAACAAACAATAGTAATTAATAAGATTGACTAATATAACAATACTCAATAATTACATAATCTAATTGATCATTTTCTGGTAAATAACAAAATGACAAAACAAAACTTACGTGATAATGATAATTGGTATATTAATTTTTCATTCATTTTTTATTCTAATCTAAATAAAATTTTTTTTATAACAAATATTTCACTAATACATTTTTTATAACATAAACACTCGGGCAACACTAGCATTGAATATAGATAGCTACTTAGCTAAACACAAAAGTATTGTTGTTTATATTGTGTATTCATGTGTATACATGCTGTATTCTATTTTGAATACCAACAAAAAATAAAGACAATTTATAAAAAAAAATCTTTATTAAAATTAAATAATTTTTTATTTAAATGGACATTTTACAAACATTGATTTAACCCTCCGTTGGGTGCAGTCATTTTGTAACTTGAAAAGGCATGTTGTATCAAATCAAACAACACATCTGAAGCTGTTTTAATCAGAATATTCCATTGCAAAATAAAAATTAAAAAAAAGCCAATTGGCTAATAGAAATATGAACCATTAAAAAAGGTGTTACAGTTATAAAATATACTCTAACATTCGATAGCGGAACTTCAGTGGACCTATATAGGCACTTTGAGTGGACCACTTTAGTTTTGCTCATTGGTTACTTAGTGGACCATTAGTGGCAGCCGCTAAAAATGGCTAGCCGATGACTAGCCACTATTAACATATCTGATAATTATCGGCTTACCATATATAGCAGCTGCAACTAATGGTCTACTAAATATCTAATGAGAAAAATTCCATTAAACTGCAAAAAAAGGCCTATATAAGTCCACTGCAAATCCACTTAAACAATGTTTGCGAGGAAGTCTAAAAATTAAAAAAAAAAAAATTACCAGAACAAAATAGTATATTTTCAAATTTAAAAAAAAGTAACATTCAAAGGCCTATTGTATCAACTTAAACAAAATGATAAAAAAGAGATCCAAAAAAAGTTATTTTATTATGCTTTTTGAAATAAAACTAAAGAGAAAGGAAAAAAAACAGGCTACTGAAAAGCAGAACACCCAGTCATTACTAAAAAACCGGAACAAGATAATAATGATTGGCTTGTAACAATTTGAACAACCAGGACTGCTGGAGGGTTAAATAATTTTATTACAATAATCTAAAGAAACAATAAAACTGTATCATACATTTACACAAATAAAGACTGCATACCACTAACATCATACCGTTCACTCATCAAACACATTTCATACAATACTTATATTTACAGAATTCATGAAATTATATATAATATTCAAACCGTCACTAAGTAAACAAAACGTCACGTAAACAAACAAAATGGCGTGTTGCATAGATATTTATTTGAATTTCAAAACCTATACACTTGGTTTTGTCACTTTTAACATATTTAATATATTTTAGGGGGCTAAAACTGGTATATACTTTGGTAATACTCTGGTACTACTGGTAATACTGGTATATACTCTGGTATATACTTGCTGAAATAGACAAAAATTGTGCAAATATATATATATATATATATATATATATTTATATATATATATATATATATATATATATATATATATATATATATTTATATATATATACATATGCATGTACTTATATATTGATGTACTTGTTTATTTAAGCATAACTATGTATAAAAGTGTACTCTGATTAAGAATCAGAGTACATGTATATTTGCTTTTATACATAATTAAACCCTCAAATGTTAAACGGAAACGCATGTATTTAACATACATATATGCTCATGTTAGTGCGTGCATTATAATCAAATGTAAAATATATTTAATTTTATAATAACATTTATTTTAACGTCTAATAATTGTATAAATAATAAACGTAAAATTTTTTCACAATTAAGGGATAAATCACATAAATATGATATTGTATATATTATAGCTTATTTGTTATAAATGTTTATTTGTTATATTTGTTTACACTTGTTTTGATTGGATACCATTTTTTGTTTTTCTTAATATAATAGAAAGTTCCTCCGATAGAAGTTTTAACAGAAAGGTGTAGCAGGGTTAGATTTTGGCATTAACAGCCTTCCATAACTAAATTTACTCCTGCCGTTAACCAAACAGAGATAATAGAATACGAGTTTATTTTATCGCTGGCGTTAAAAACTGTCGATTCACTTTTAACCAGCCGATAGCTTATCGCAGGGTTTAACGGAGATATGTGAATACGGCTGCAGGAGGTTGCATCAACTGCATTAAAATTAAAAAATTATTTATGAAAAAAATTCTTTAGATCTAGGATAATTTTAGTTTGGTTATTTGTTTTTATAATTTTTTAGAAGGTACTTATTTTCATGTCTTCATTTAGAAATTTATTTAGATTTTTTGGTTCGTAAACTTTTCTGATCCACATGAGTAATATTTTTAAATTTTTCTTGTAAACAGAGTATACATTTTTTGGAAATATTATTTATAGGCAGGCGCAGTTTTTAGAATAGACCAGTATAACTTAAAGCCAATATTTTTTTCTTTTAGTTGCCAAATAAATTTTAACAGCATAGTTCAGTACTTTTTAGTAAAAAATAGACTGTGCAGTCAAAATATATTTGGCAACTAAAAGAAATATATATTGATTTTATATTTTTTGACGGAAATATAAAATATAAAGCCGTATATTTTAAGTCCTTGAATTTTTGTTTTAGCTGGCTTTATCACAATGCGACAGTAGTGAAGACTGTTTCTAACCAAGATGGTACATTAGATGTTGTTACGATCCTTGATAGCGCCACTCAAAACAAATTTGAAAAACACTTTAAAAAATGTTTACAATAAGAAAAAAATAGATGTTTTCTAGCGAATAATTCTTTTTTCGAAAATCAAAATTCTGTCTGGCATTAATAAAGTACGCAATCAGGTATGGAGAACTAAATATCTTGAATTGTAATTATCGATGCGATTTTTTATCGATCCAGTTTTTTTGAAACCTGCCTTCATACTTTCACAACCAGATTCTTCAATTTTTTTCATGAGACATTTAAGCAATGTTGGAACCTGGTCTTTTGGAAGGGAAGAAGCTTTACGTCCTTTGCCACTTTCCTTCCAAGTTGTTAATATTTTTCTTCCCTAAGCTTTCATTGGTCGAAAACATGTAACATCCAATGGCTGCATTAAATGCGTAGAGTTAGGAGTAAGTGCTATAAACTTGATGTTGTTTTCTTCACACAAAGACAGTACATTTGTATTTATATGTGACGACACATTGTCTCCAATTAGAACATGTTTTCCAGAAGTTTTTTTTAGTTCAGGTAACAATAAAGGTTCAAACCAATCTGTAAAACAACTGTCAAACCATCCACTCTTTGAGCGGTTATAACGTGGTCCTTTTGGTCCATTTTCTGTCCAAGTTGTCCACATCGAATCTGCTTTATATACAATATATGGAGAAAGGATATGCCCATCTGCATTACCACAATACATCAAAGATGTAGCAGACTTAGTTGAATTAATTATCCTCTCAGGATATTTTGATCCTCGCTTTGTTATTACTAGTTTATTACCGGGGCCATCGGTTAAATTAGTTTCATCGTAATTCCAAATGTTTGATAGAGGAACCCCTGGCAGTTCAGGAGTGATGTTATCAAAAAAAATTATTAATAATAAAATTACCTGCTTCTGCCCTCTTTCTTTTAATGTTACTTGCAAATCTAATACTTAATTGTTTATTTCTCTTAAGGAACGATTTTACCCATTCAACACCAGGCATATTTCCTGCAAATTGCCTAATAAAAATTCCTTTATGGTCTGCATAAGACTTCACAATACTTCGTAAATCATAACAGTCAACTGGGAATCCAAAAGAAGACATAGTTTGCAAAAATTCTTCTTATATTTCACTAAATATTGTGCAACCGCCTGGTTTTTTATTATGTATACCTTTCCGTTTATTCTTTATTGTTGATAGAGTAATTTTTAAGGTTAAGCAAGCATCTGTTTGTGTTAAATTACCACTTCTTACTTCTTTTAAAAATTTGGTTAATGTTTCCTGGGTGTATGGAATATAATCACGACTCCCAGCAACACGTTTTTTTATTCTTGGCATGTTTTCTTTGATATAAATATGATTATTAATTAATATTTTGTCCTAAAAACAAAAATTGAAAATTAAACCAATAAAATTATATCTATATACATCATTTTATGCATATAAGTTTAACAATTTTATAGACTCTAATAAATTATATCAATAGAATAAATTATAGAGAAATTATACTAGAAAAAATCATATCAATAGTTCCGCAAACTACAATTAATCTACGTAATAAATAAACAGAATAACTTTCATTTTGTGATAAGCCTAAATTTGGAAAAAGTCGCAGAAGTACAAAGTAGTTTTTAAAAGTTAAAACCTTTTTTTATAAATTAGACAAAGTCTAAAACCTACCAGACCAAAGTCACCTCATTTTACGGTTCTAGTTTTTTATTCAACTTCTCCCCCAATATACCAGTCATCATCAGTTTCAAATTACAAAATGTCTTGCGCTCATATCAATAAAATATAAAATCAATTCATAATTTTTTTATTATTTTCTTAGAAAAGCCAATTAAAACAGCCATTAAAATATAAAAAATTTCCAGTTAAACCATAATGTTGATGATTTTGTAACTAATTGATGATGATTTAGACAGCCAGCGTCACTCTGACATGATGAAGAGTTTTACTATTAATTTCTATTAATTAATAAACTTTTAATTTCGAATAAAAAATACATAATTTTTTAAAATTGTAGAAGTTTATTTTACTTTTAAAGATGTTGATATTATCGGTATTTACAACATCGAAACATAACTGATTCAAAAATTGAACTGAAAGGCAACTGATCAAACAGTTGTTGGATCAGTTATTACCTGTTAGACTCGGTAAGAACCTGTTTAAATCGGTTAGAGCTGTTAACATCAGTTAACAGCTCTTACCGAGTTATTAACTGATGTTCACAACTCTGTAATGTTTTTTTTCGTCTTAGTTCTCGGTCCATATGAGACGGTATTTTTCTGAGACGTGTTCTCGGACGAAACCGAGATAAAAAATTTTTTTAATATAAAAAACTATGGAGACAAAGTGAATTTTCCGAAACATTTGTGTTTTATAATTTTCTATTATTATTAATGAACCATAAGTTTTCAACATTTATCAAATACATAATGTTGATCCTGAAAAAAAATTTCAAAAGATTCAAGTCATTCAAAATTGAAGCTGTCATTCTCTCCCGTTTTGAAAAATATTGCTCATACCGAATCGATGTTGGCTAGATTAACTTCGGCGTATGTTTTAATTTGTATAACTTTTCTGATTTAAATCCAGTCATAACCCAAACAAAATTATGCGTATATGATACGTATTTATTTGTTTTTTTTTCCGTACTATTTACGGTACTTTTGGCCGCTGGTAGGGTGTACTAAATACGTTCAAGCTTGTGATATTTTTTTGAGATAAAATTAGAGCTCAAAGACAATTATGGATGCGTTGCGAATCCTGTGACGGTTGGTTATGTGGATCTTGCTGTTCTACTATGGTCAACAATACGTGCAAGAATTGCCAATAAACATACAAAGCTCATTTAAAGAAATTTAGTATTTTTTTCTTAATTGAAAAAACCTTTTTAAACTACTTGTAAAATATATTTTCAATTTTATTAACCAGCGGCGTAGCAAATGTGATAATGGCCCAAGTAAAAAATAGTTAACTAATTACAATAAAAATTATAAGTACTACTACTTATATTTAAAATGCCTTTTTTTTTACGTACTCCTTTTTCTTCTTCTTTGGTGGCCCCAAAAATTTATTTTTTGAACCCGGGGTGACGCCCTCCTTAGTTACTGGTGTTACCTGAATTTAAATCATTATTTTACAAAAATACAACATTTAAAAATTAGTTTTCATTACTTGTGACGTTAAGTTTGTGATACGTTACTAGTATTTATATAGCGGCCGAACTTATGAGATGGTATATAAATATATATATATATATATATATATATATATATATATATATATATATATATATATATATATATATATATATATATATATATATATATATATATATATATATATATATATATATATATATATATATATATATATATATATATATATATATATATATATATATATATATATATATATATATATATATATATATATATATATATATACATACATATATATATATATATATAATGATTAGTGGCGTATCCAGCATTTTTTGATCTTTGAGATAGCTAACTAATGAGGGTTTGCAAAAAATTGCGATGGTTAAAGGCTGTGAACAAAAAAGCCCCAAAATTTTTGCAACATCTGCCCCAAACGTGAGAGCAATAAATTGGTGAAATATTTTTTGTACTATTCTCAACTAGACTTATATTCATCGATAATTTTTAAGTTTCAAAGTATTATCTCTCAGCGTTCAAAAATTATGACCATATAAAAATTACAACCCCCTCAAATTGAGGGGGGTTTAAACTTTATATGTTCATAATTTTTGAACGCTCAGAGATAACACTATGAAACTTAAAAATTATTGATGAATATAAGTCTTATTAAGAAAAGTATAAAAAATATTTTATCAACTTGTTGCTCTCACGTTTGGGGCTGGTGTTGCGAAAATTTTGGGGCTTTTTTGTTCCAAGACTCCAATCATCGCAATTTTTTTTAAACCCTCATTACTTGACATAAGTATAAACATATAAACTTTTATAGTTAGCTCCATGTCTGGAAGTTAGCTATCTCAAAGATCAAAAATGCTGGATCCGCCACTGATGATTTATTCAGTAATATATAATTTATATATTACTATATATATAGTAATAATAGTAATTTTCATATATTAAATATACCTTCATATATTAAATATACCTTGAATTATGGAAACAAAGTTTCCCTTTGCAGAAGAAAAACTTTTTTTATCGCGTTTCCTATCTCTAGAATAACAACTAAGAAAACTGTTCTTTAACAAACTTCTCAATATACTTAGTATGGTCTTGTTGAAATTTGAGTCCGACCTCTTCGGCAAGTAACGTACCTAAACAGGAACAATAATTCGAAAAACTCCATTATCCGATTATGCGTTATTTAAAAAAAAGTCAATGAATTCTGCATATAAATGAAAAAAATATTATTATTAAAACTATTATACATTGATTCACACAAGTCTCTAATGGTAAAATATCTAAAACTAACTTTTAATGACAAAATATCTTCAAAACTTTTATTTGAATATTAATACTTTACATAATTTTGAATACACCTAACAAATACTACCCAGCGGGCACGGGTACGTTCATTGTACGTACAAAAGACGTCTGGACGGAACGTACAACTTTAGTTCAATTTTGGTTCAGATTGGAAATACTGAATGACGTACAAATTTGAATGTACAATGTACGTCCAAAATAGAACGTACACTGTACGTTCTGATTCGAATTCAGATTATACTCGAGAATTTTTCAAAGTAGACTGAAATTGCAATTACAAATTAGACTTAAAAAAGACAATTTCGAGTCAATTCGACTTAAGACGCTATAAAAATAGTCAGGTATGTGTAAATTTTTAAATCAATTTTGAAAATTCAGTATTGTTCTAAGTGACAATTACGAAACTTTCCACTTCAAAACATCATCATCGACATCATTTAATTTAAAACATCAATAAAACTAAAAACAAAAACAACTCATTAAGAATAATTGAGATTTATTATTAAAATAAATCTTGATCTTTCTGCGTTACAGCCACGTCCACCGCCATCTTTTCTATCTGGTGCACGTTTCAAAACATTACCAATCGCCTGGTGCACATCATTTAGTGTATAATTCGGCATGCTATCTACAATGACACAAAAATTTATCAGCTATAAACTATATACTTTTTTTGAAAGCAAGAACAATATAACTTGGCTAATAGTTTTAATATTCTATACATAAGATTGATATCTGATTTCCTTGATTCACTGAAAAACCTCTGTGTTAAATATATTTTATTTAATTCAAGTCGTGCAATACAATTTTGCAGAAAATTAAACACTTTATTTTTAATGAAAACGTAAAAAAATCTTTTAAAAATATCTTTAACCGAAAATAATATACCCACAATCACTCTGATTACGTTTGTTTTTTTAAAGGCTTTTTGTTTTTACCCTCCATGTTATAACTTGCCATCAACTTGTTGGTCATAAGTCTGAAATATGTATAAAAATCGTTTTCTGTATAAAAAATTGTTTTCACATTTTAATACTATAGGATAATTACTAAGTATTTTTAAAAACTAACTGAGAAAATGTAAATAGCAGCATTGTCTATGGATAATAAATTTTTTTTTTTTTGACAAACTTACTTTAAAAGTATCGCTTTGAAATGTCAAAACGATACTTTTAAAGTAAGTTTGTCAAAAAAAAAAAAGACGGTTAACAATAGTTGGCAGGCATGACATGCCGCCAACCATTGTTAACCGTCTTTTCTAAAATCAATATGATTTTATAGTGTGTGTGTTTGTGTTTTTGTGTGTGGGTGTGTGTGTGTGTGAGAGAGTGTGTGAGTGTGTGTGTGTCTCTCTCTATATATATATACATTTATTATTAAAAAACACATTAATCATTTACTTACTAAAAGATAACATTTTGCTACGTCAGAAAGTTCTTCATCAAACCGCTCAAACTCCTCCAAATTATCTGCTGCACATGGTATAAAGAATGTTCAGGTTCATGTGTTCCAATCTTGCATTGCTCTTCAAGAATTTGTGTCAGTAAATGAATTACTTTTTATTGGAATTCTAAAATTTTAGATTATTATTTTATACATTTACATTTTTTACAAAACATACCTAATATTGATAGATAATAGATTAAGACAAATATTGGGGTAAATACACAAATATTACCCCAAAAAACTATTTATTTCTTTTAATATAAATCTTCATAGTAAAACTAAATACAATACAGTTAAAGGTAGTAAAAGTGAAAAAGTAACTTGTGAAATGAAAATATTAAAAATAAATAATTTTACTGGCTTCTGAAAGAGGAAATCTAGACTTTGAAGTTTTAGTATTTTGAGCTGCATTTACTGGTGGCATCATAACTTGGCTGGTTTGGCTGGCTTGGCTTGATGGCTGGTTTACTAAAATTGAAGACCTCGGTTGGGACAATTGTCTTACTGGGATTTTAGATTTTACTGAAGATGATAATTGGGAATGGCAGGTTGACTTTACAGCAGGTGACAAAAAGATAAAACAACTTTTAGAAGAAGTAGGTATTATTGACTGTGACTTTGTTAAAGATTTTGAACCATATAATTTTAAAATTGGCTGTTTAAAACGTGACTCAAGTTCTGGAATAGCAAGAGATTCTACTGAAGGATTTTGTAAAGAAGAAACACTGTAAGGAGATCGCGACATAGCTCTGACAAACATGGGCTTTTCAGGACATACAGCTAAATAAAAGTTATGTTCAGTATATATATAACCTGTTTTAAAGATGTGACTTCGTCTAACTTATTTACAAAAGTACTGCAGTTAATTTAAATAAATGGCAGTGTTTAAACTTAAACATGTATTATAAGTTATGGGATATCATACGATAAAAATTTAAAATACAAAACATCTCAAGAATAGTAAAATATATATTAATAAAATAAAACAAACAAACAAAACATACGCATTTTATGTATCTTTTGATATTTAGTTCCCTTATTATTTTCATGGGTCAATTGACCAAATTCAATCTTGCTAGATGGTGCTTCAGACTCCTTACTTATAAAATCAAACCCTTCACACACTGCTTTATCATCTAAACATATATATTTTTAAATGAACGTGTAACAATAAGTAAAGGTTAAAAAAAAGTAGAAACTTAAGACTTGTACAAACAGTTCTTTATTCCAAACTAGGTTTGGAATGATTAACTGTTAATAACGAGTTAGTGAAAAAGTTTTGCAATACTTACGATAACGGCACTTTTCCTTAAGAAGGGGAAAGCAAAACCAATCGTTCTGTGGTATTGCCTGTTGCTTACCAGCTTTTAAAACATTTATACCATTAGGCCACCTCACAAACTGCTTTTCATATACAGATCCTTCAACTCATACTGAAGGGAATGTCAGCTCTTCTTCTACAGATCCTTTTAGCCATACTGCTCGGCACCAAGACATTTTAACTATAGTATTTACTATAAGTAAAGTATAGTATATATAATATTTAAATATAGTACTTACTATAATAAAAACAATAGTATAACTATATGATATTAACTGCTATAGTTTAAACTGTAGCAGTTAACAATAGCAATTAGTAATAATAGCGGTTTTATCTGTGTGTATTTGTAAAAAACATATAATATGATCCCATATGGGCTATATAAAGTGCTTCTCTAATAGAGCAAAAAATAAAAAAATTCATTTTAATTATTCAGAAAAAATCTAATTGTGTGCTTTGTGTAAACTTGCTGAATCCATTTTTGAGTATTTTTATGCTTTACCTACTACCTAACTTCTTTGATTTAAAGAAGTCTTGACTATACATATATATATATATATATATATATATATATATATATATATATATATATATATATATATATATATATATATATATATATATATATATATATATATATATATATATATATATATATATATATATATATATATATATATATATATATTGAATTGGCATTACTTTAAGTTTCAATGATTTACAATTTTTTTCTAAAACAATACTTTGTATTTTTTAAGTAATAGAAACTGAACATATAAAAAATATATTAAAGCCTACTGCTAACTGTTTATTATAAAAGTTAACAAACCGTAATTTTCAAAAAGAAGAATTTTGAATAAAAAGAAAAACAAAAATAAATGATTATATCAAAAACAAGTCATGGTTTCAACTTCTCATCATAATGCTGTAATGGAAATATTGATATTCCATTACAGCATTATGATTCCTCTTTTTTCTTCTAAACAAACACACTTTCTTTGAAAATCAGCAACACTCAGTGTTCTCTGGACAATTTTATTAAAATTTATAGTTCGAAATAATGATATACTAAATTGCATTGATGGAGCTGGAGTGTCAAATACATTGTCTAAATATTTAGTGCTGAGAACATTTCACTGAAATGTACCATCACTAATCTTAAACTTTACAAATGCAATAGAAGAGTTTTGTAGCAAAAAACGCCTATCTTTTCTGTTAGCTGAGATTTTAGTCTCTAAAGTTTTTGTGGGTAACCCTCCAAAAAAATGTTTATACTCAGATAGCCGTTTTGATACTTGAGCGACTGGATTGGAAGAATTACGTATGCTCTTTTTAATTCTTTGAAGAAAGTTTTTAAAAGGAAAATATGATATTCTGTTAAAAGAACAAAAATTATTACGACAATCATCAACTAAGAGCAAAAGATTTTGGACATTATAAACTGTAAATGTGTTACCATATATATACTTGGCTTGATACACAAAATACTTTAGCAAATCACGCGCATAATCTAAATATGAAACACGCTTATCGTCATCATCTTGTAACAATATGTTCATAGCAATACTTAGGGTTAAAAAATGTTCATATAACTCCTTTGAGACAACACCTCTTAATGCAACTGGACCCGTATATAATAAAAATTATCTGAACTCTGTTGCTTTCCATCTATCCAATTCCTTTAAACTTCGAGGTTGTCTAGCAAACTCACTCGGCATACATCCACTAAAAGAAATTAGTACTTGAGATACCTCTGAAATTTGAGCAGCAGATATTTTCGCACATGGTCCTTTTTTCAGGTAAATCAACATGCGACGCATTACACCTTAACACACAAGATGCATGTAGTCTAGTGCAAAAAAATTAATGCAATCAATTCCAATTTCAATTAAAGGAGACCTATCTCGCTGATGATTATCACAATAGCCAAACTGCTCAAAAGTATTTTTTTCTCGTAATTGAAAGTCTTCTTCCTCATTGAAAACAACTCGTCCTTCATGCGTTTCATGAATGATACACTTTTCACATGAATTATAACCTCCATGATGAATTACGCATTTTACTAGAGGGTGCATCACAAATGAAAGATTTAATTTCTATACTTAGGTGATGCCCATTAAACACAATGCCATTCTGTCTCAACTGATTCCATTCACTGACAAAATCTGACAAATAATCATTAATATTGTTCGGTTTATGATCACCACAAAAAATAGCAATGATAAATATGTCAGAGTTATCAAAACATGCAAGTATCACATCTGCCTACTTGATGATTTAAAAAGTGGGATTCCGTCTATATTTATTGATAATTTTATAACATTACTAACACAATTTTTATCATTGAGGACACTTTTAATTCCTTTACATAATTCATAATATGCATAATCACCACCACATTTTTGATCTTTTGGTATTTTTCTCGGTGTTTTCAAGAGAGTTCGTGCATCTTTAGGAAGAGAATAATCATTTTCACGAAGGATAGACAAAAGTTTATTAACGGATGACCGAGTCCAACGATTTCTTGTTGCACATTGAGCCAGCTTTTTATGTAATAGTGAGATTTCGCCCACATCAGAATAATCATCATCAGAATAACCATCAGTACAGTAAAGGTCTGTAATATCACCTTCAGATTCACTACTAGTGTTCGGATAATATTTATCAGTTAAGTAATCGTCAGATAAAAAAATATCGTCTGTTACATTATTCGACGATTCGTCGTCACTATTTATGGACTTTATTAGACATAAAGAAAAATCAACTTCAGCATTTTCTTTTACAGTTGTTTCGTCATCACTTGATAAATCTAAAAGAGTATTTACTTTTTTATTAATACCTTTCCTTTTTTGACACACGATGCCATTTTTAAAATTTATAATTAACTGAACCCTGATTGTACAATGAACGTGCTTGTGCCCGCTTGTTATGATCTCATACAAATATTATGATCGCGCATACAAACACTATGGTCACATACAAATATAATAAGAACTCAAATCTCTGATGACGGGATAACAACAAAGGAAGAAGAATATGAGAGACAGCAACATTTAATAGCAATATCAGAAAATGGAGTTGAATGCAAAGTGTCACTGAGGCAACTAACTTTGAAAATAGATAGTTTAATAAATAATTTGCAAGTGGCATATCATAAAATTTGTTTGCACAGTAAAACATCTGGCTAAGAATAAGGGATTTTTTAAGTCTTTTACTAAGATATTATCTATTTGATAGCATTTTTGCCCTACCATTACTTAACTATAACACAAACCACTTAAAAACCGTTGATTTTTGTAATGGGACATTTTATATTGCAAAAAATGGCCTTGATTTAGTAAAAGCCCACTACAATGTTGAAGGAGAACTCCGTCAGTGTGAACTTTCCTAGAACGTTCAGATTTGTGATCAACAAAACTAGAAGCTACTTGCTGAAGCGGCAAACATTCACTTCGAATTCTTCGTTTTAATTGACCAAGAGCATTTTGAAAGGAAAAAGCGCAAAAATTGCCAAGGGGTCCGAGTGGTAAACAATCAATATGCAGATGTATAAGAGAATGCACATTATATGACTTAAATGATTTTCCATACATAGCAACAGCCTTTGTTACACATATTTTTAGCAACTTACCACAAAACTTAATAACTTCATGCTCTTGTAATCTACATAATAAAAATATGGAACTATGTAAAATAAGAAAATGTTCATAAACTGGTTTAAAAAGAATATCACACAAAACGATAGGCCCTGAATAAAAGAGAAATGATCGGAATCCTGTTGCCTTCCACTTATTCATACTCTCCTATGAAACGAGGTCTTCTGTTAAAATCTGATGGAAAGAATAATGAAACGGGAATTAGCCTAGCTATTTACGAATTATTGTTTGTAGCGATTGCAAAGATAACTTAACACTGAATGGCCAAAAGACTAAAAAAAATTTAGAAGTCTTCGTACTACCCCCAGGCAGACAAAATGCATATAGTCAGTTAGAAAACTATTATTTGGATGAATAGGAATTCCCAATAAGGTTGTCACAACTTTATAATGACTATCGTCTTCTTTAGAAACAAAACTTTTTAATGTTCTCAGCGGTGCATCTGCTTCTGAAAATAAAACCTTGTTTAGCTATTCACCCTCTACAGTGCACTTATCACAGCTGGAATAGCCCGACTAGAACAATCAGAATGGACGTTTAAGTTTTCGGATTTCTTCAAATGTAAACCTATCATCTTGATTTCCTAAAATTAAAGTTAAACAACAACTCAAATCACAAATAAACACAATTTATAATTTAATAATAATATAATCGACATAGACAATGACTAATATAAATATTATAATTGATAAATAGAAAGGATTTTGTAAATAAATTTATGATAAAAAAAACCAATGCAATGACTTTTTTTTTTTGAATGCAATGGCAACTTTTCTACGTGTATTTCTTGAGGACATTTGATATAGAATTATAGTAAAATTTAAATGTGCCTTTTAGGATCTGCAAAATGATATATAAAGTATATATATCATATTATATTTTTATATATAGTTTTAAGAAAAATATAGAACTTTATAGTAGGGTAATAAGATCTTACTGCTAAATATATGTAAAACTTAATTCCTAAAATTATTACAAGCGTTATGCTTAATAAAAAACATTAAAAGTTTATTAAACGAATTTAACTTTATATATATATATATATAGCAACAAAGTCCTATTGCCCCGCTGATCTTATTACACTGCTTTACCCTAAATATTACCCTGCTTTAGCCTATATATTTTATAACACTATTGTTACTATTAAAATGATAAAAATTAAAGTTATAATTTTAAGTAATTTAAGTTGAATTTTATGAAAACTTCCAATGACATTTTTCGTTTTCTATTAAAAATTGCCTTAAAAATTAAATTAAATTCTTAAAAAAATTGAGAATCATTGGGAACCTGTTCGACTGTCCAGTAGACAGTCAGTTCAGATGCGATTTCCATTACTGTTATCATTGATGATGACAGTGATGGAGTGAAACAATATTCAAGCCGGAGTCTTTTCGGTTCTTCAATAATATTTTTATTTGATGAGAGTAAGAATGGAGGGGAAGGGGGGTCTTTGAATCTTTGGGTCTTCAAGAACTCCTAGATTTTTTTCTGGGGGTCTTTGGGTCTTCAAGAACTCCTAGATTTTTTGGAAAAGTTAAACAGACTAACACTTAAGATCGAACGTCTTTTAAGAATCTCTATTTCAATTTCATCAATAAACAACCAAAAATAAAACTTTCCTTCATTTGCAACTCATATAACAAAAATTATAATGCACCTTCTGCAACTTTGAATTCCGAATCATCACCATTTATGCCATCCAAAGTCATCCCAGCAAACTCGCTATGCTTGGCCTATGCATGGCCTACCATTGGCGTCATTACTGGCCCACAAGCATGGTCTAATCTATGTCTTGTTCACTGTTTACGGCATGTTCCATGCATGACACCCGTTTTTCGAACGGCGTTTAGCCGATGCTTTGCCATTGCCTTTTTTTATGCTACTTTTGGTTTATTTTGTTTGTTTTTAACATTTATTGCCATTTTTATAAGTAACCAATACTTTAATAAACGCGAGATTTTAACTCAGAGACGTTTGGGAGACAAATTTTAACTTAATAATTTTAAAGTAAAACAAATCAGGAAGAAAAAGGTGAAGCTGAGTGATTTTTGCCTACCTAAAAAAGTCGCATAGGTGATATAAAATGGAATGTGGGATATTTTAAGTTATAAATATACAGTCATTTTAGCAATACGTTTTATATTGCCAAATATTTTTATTTCAATAAAATTGCCTTGCATTACAACACATAAAAAAGTTTGAGGTTAGCGAACGATTAAACTTCTACCATCATTTCAATTGGGGCTTGCAAGAACTAACGTTTGGTACTTTTTGATATCCATATTTTTCTGTCTGTCGAGCTGATAGATTTAGCAATTACAACCAAGTTACCCAAAAATAGTTAAAAGTGAAGAAATTGTAAAATAAGTAAAAAATTGTAACCAAAATAGCTAAAAGTAGTTGTAAAACAAACTATAAAAGTTAGTAATAAGATTAAATATGTAGTAATACATTTATCTTTTCTAGATTAATTAAGTTATACATATTTTTACATATTATAAGGAACACAAAAAAAAAGAAGAAAAAAGAAGAAAAAAAAGAAGTATAAAAAATAAAAGAAAACAACAGAAAAAACTCATTAAGTTCATATGTATGTAAATTTGATGTTTAATGATAATAAGTGTTTTGTTCTTATTTTCTTTTATTTTATAAATCAATTTCTATATCAATGAAATTTCTTGGGATACATTATAAAAAGAATATCTTACGCTGTTTATCTAATAAATCAGAACTCATTGACTCCATAATTAACATTAGATAATTGTGTTGTTTTCGAAAAAATACTCTCAATGAAATACTATATATAAAAATTATTAAAATATATTCCAATTCTCTTATAACTATAAACACATTGTGATCTACACAAATGTAACTATGAATATTCTGTATTTCAATAAAATATTTAAATACATTAAACATGTTCAACTTGTAAAGGAATAAAGCAAAAGCATAAAGGAAGATCATCATTACTATTTAATGTCTTCATGTGCTAACACTTGATAATACTTGACCTCCCATTTTACTGCAATCTTTTTCTCTTGACGATGTGCCAGGTGATTTAAAATACATTTAAACAGTTTTGCACTTAATTTCTAATTATAAATAGATATTAAAGCATTAAACTCACATTAAAAAGTAGCAATATATTTATATAACTTATCTTGAGATTAAAAAACTAATTTACTCACATTGTCAATATTGTGTTATCTTCATTTTACCTTTTTACATTATTAGTTTTCATCATTCTTGATTACATTGTTAAGCTAACATCATTATTCAATTCAATTCTAACAATTAACTCAATTACATCACTTTTTATGTAAAAATATTTAAAAAACTGAACAAATGATAATAATGATGAGAACAATTATGATTCTACACTTGCTGGCATAATTAAAAGGGAATGTTTAATTTACATATGATTTAAACCCAGTCACGCAAAATGAATGTCAGGTCAAACTCGCAAAATAAGTATAAAATTGTAACCAAAATAAATAAAAATAAGTGAAGTAAACGAAGGAATACAATATAAAATAAACTGTAAAAATGAGTGTAAACAATAAAATCCAATACTCTGTAATGCTTGACTAATACAATAAAAACATTGTAACAGTAAAAACATATTTCAAGAAAAAAATATAAAATATGAAAGAAAAGTAAGAACAAATAAAAAAAACCATCAAGAATTTTTAGCTTACACTTTAAAGGCATGTTTTGCACAACCACCATTTCTGTCAGGGGCTTGCATTAGCCATCACTTTATGAACCACTCGACATCTTTATTACATGCTCCATTTTCATATTTTTGAACTGCAACTGTTAATATAACCCAAGGTATTTAGATGTAATCCGCTTAATTACCACAAAATAATTGTATATTAATTTACTTACTGCTGATTTTGCCAGAAATTCGACTATCTTATAGCCTGCTGCTACAAGGAAGTGCCGCAACATTGACTGAGGGTAGGTTGGGACAGACAGTCCAATAAATAATAATGAAAAAATAAATATAATAAAATATTCCTTATGTTTATATTAAAAAGTCACCACTTTGAGGAAGTCTCACAACGAGCAAAAAAATAAAATTATTTTATGTCGCTTAACTGCAGATTTGCCCATTTATATAAGTAAATGATATAAATATATTTCTATTTATATGTTAAATTTAACATTATATTTATGTATATATATAATTATGATATAAATATATACCTATATATGTAATAATAATATTATATTTATGTATTTATGTATATATATAATTATATAAATACTTAAATATAATTATATGTATATCATTTACTTATACTATAAATGATATAAATATAAAATATATAATATAAAGTATTAATGATTTGAGATCCTTAAATGATACTATTAAGCATAAAATTAGCATTAAATATTAAATTAGCAAGTCATATGTTATACCTCGTTGAAATATAACATTTGCTGAATGTTATAACCTATGACAATATTCATTATTAAATAGTATAACCTGTGATAGTTTAGTCTATATAATATAGTATAACTTATGACAATATATTTTATAATATCATATGCTCTTTTATAAAAAAATCAAATATATGCTGTATAGCATAAATTAGATTTTATTTTAAAAGTAAATTTTTTTTGAGGATCCCAAATATGCTTTATAATATAAAGTATAAATGATTGGAGATCCTCAAAAAACATTTACTTACTTAAAGAAAGTTTTTACTTAAAAAGTAATACTTTTAAAATAAAATAAAATATTATGATATTATGTAATATATTGTCATAAGTTTTATATATATTATATTATTTATTTTATGTAAAGTAAATAATATAATATATAATAATACAAATAAAGTATAAATGATTTGGTAGCTTAAAAAATAATTCCTTACTTTTAAAATAAAGTCAAATATATATGGCACTACAATTTGTTTTGCTATAAAAGATTTCTTATCATTTGTTAATGAATTCCAATGAAATTATAACAAATAGAATATCGATTATAGCAAATAGAAATCAATGAAAAGTAATAAGGAAACTGACATTTGTTAAAAAGTTGATGATTGTTATCTTTATTTATTTTTTAATTCTTTACTAGCTCTTTAAAATTTTATTTTAAAATTCTTTATAAAAATAACACATGCGCAAACTCAATTTTTTTTTCGATTTCAAACACAGTTTAAGTCTGGAACAAGATTGGCACGATCAGCCAGTCGGCTGATTCTAAAACGAACGTGGCGAACCATTGGAATATAAATGGCATCACCGGTGCAGTGATACCGGTCATCAGCCAATGAATCCTATGCATGGACCAAGCATGGAGAGTTTGCTGAGATTTTATATGATAAAAGAGTTACTGCAAATTCAGGAATGCTCAAAATAACCAGGCCAATCATGTCTAAAAGTTTTATAATTTTTTTTTATAACTAGCATTATGTCATTAAAAGTTTGTAACATTTTCAATGCACTGTTCTCTCGAGTTCAAACATTGAGGACCTGCAATTTGAAATTGATTCCAAGAGATTAAGCATTTTCTGTAACCTTTTCGACTAATTTGAGTTTGTATTTGAATTTTTTTATAATAGTTTGAACATCTTTGACAGTTTTAGTACTAGACAAAGCAGGGTATTACTCAAGTGTTTCCTAATCTTCGTTATTACCTTATCACTTTGTCCTTTGCATACGCTGCTGAGCTATAAACTGTCTGATGAACTCTCTCAAAGGAGGTAATAAATTTCAGAGTAAATTAGCTTTTTCATAGAGATTTAAATTTTTTAAAGGTCTATTATTTTTTTAAATCTGTTTTTTTAAAGGTCTATTTTTTTTTGATTTTAAGTAATTTTTGGTACGGAAAGTGGCATTCTAACTTGAAAAGCTTAGTTACACTCTAACTTGAAAAACTTAATTACACTTAGTTTAATATTTTTAGTAATAAATCTCAGAAAATACAAAAAATAACAAAAAACATCAAAAGAAATTAGCAGAAAGCAGTTTTTTCTGTTAAAGTTTTGTCTTATTTCTTGATTTTAAGTAAGAATTCCTACGAAAAAAGGCATTTTGATGTAAAAAACTATGGTTCTTCTTCTTTCCTTAGATTTAGCTTTAAACTATGGTTCTTCTTCTTTCCTTAGATTTAGTTTTTGTTCTTTCCTTAGATTTAGTTTATTTTTCTAATTACACCCAGAAAATCTTTTAAAATTTCATATTAGTAATATTTTATTATACTTTTAATATTCTTATTTTTAGAATATTATTACAAAATATTCAGAAAGAAATCAGTGGACACTTGTTTTTTTTGTGTTTTTTTAAAGATTTTGTCTCAGTTTTTAAGTTGAAGTAGTTTTTCTTACAGAAAAATTGTTTTGATGTAAAAAAATAAGTTCTTCTGCTTTACTTAATTTAGAATCTACAAAAATAAAACATAAGATTTTAAAAGAAATACAGTGAAAACCTGAAATATAGTGAAAAGAAAACCAGTAAAAACCTGTTTTTTTTTGAAGATTTTGGCTTATTTTTTAAATTTAAGTAATTTTTCCCATAAAAAAAGCATTTTGACGTTAATGACATAGATTCCTCTACTTCCTTTTTTTTAGATTTTTTTTTGTAATAAATTCACAAAATCTACAAAAATATAACAAAATATTCTAAAATAAATAAGTATATAATTCGTAAAAAGTCCTAAAAATTTAGGTTCCTCTGCTTCCCTCATGTTTAGTTAAATATTTTTTGTCAAAAAGTCACAAGATCTACAAATACATAACAAAAGAAGTCATTACATGTATAGTAAATGTCAGTACATGTACAGTGCACAGAAAGTCAGTAAAAGCCGGTTTTTTTAAAAAATTTTATAAAAATATTTTTTTTCATAGAAAATTTAATAATTTAAACAGTGTTTTAGAACAAAAAAAATCATAAACTTATCCAGGTGCCCGTACTTTATGCTAGTTTTTTTAAATAAACTCATAGAATCTACAAAAATATAGCAAAAGATTCCAAAAGAAATTATTAAAAACCCGTTTTTTAAAGATTTTGTTTGATGTTTTATTTTAATAAACTTTTTAACAGAAAAAGGCATTTTGACGTAAAAACCTTTTGCTTTCCTATTTATTAGTTTAACATTTTTAGTAATAAACCGACAGAATCTACAAAAATATAACAAAAGAATCCAACAAAAATAAGTGAAAATCTATTTTAAGAAGATTTTCTCTTATTTTTGATGTGATGTGATCTATCTTACAGAAAAAAGCATTTTGATATAAAAAAATTAATTTCTTTTCCAAAGCAACAAGAGATTTCAACTGAAATCAGTTAAACCCTGTTTTTTTTTCCAAGATTTTGTCATATTTTTGGTCTAATATTATGTAGAGTAAATGGCAATTTGACGTTAAAAACTAATTTTCCTTTGCTTCCCTCAGGTTTAGTTAAACCATTTTTGTTTTTAACGAACAAAATCTACAAAAATATTTAAAAAGATTTAAAATGAAAGCAGTGGAAACTTGTTTTTTCAATAATTTTGTCTTTTTTTATGATTTTAAGTAATTTTTCGTTTGGCAAAAGGCATTTTTGACTTTAGTTAAAACTTAAGCTCCTCTGCTTCTCTCAGGTTTAACATTTTTTTGTAATAACCCCACAATTCTATAAAAAAATAAAAAAATATTTTTAAAAAAATAAGTAAAAACTGGTATTTTTAAAGATTTTGTCTTACTTTTTGACTTAAAGTAATTTTAACAAATAGACAAGGAAATGCCTTTTCTATTTGACGTAAAATAGCTAGGATTGTCTGCTTGCTTCAGGTTTTTTTTATTTTTTATTTTTTTTTATGTATTTGTCAGTTAGTAAAAAAATTTTACAATCGTAATTAATAAAAAAAAAATTTACATGACTGGGGCTAGAAAAAGACAAAATTAGTCTTATCATTAAGCCCCGAAAAATGCATCATTATAAAATAACATTTTCCAAGAATATGCAAAAAATAAATAAAATATAAAATGTTTTACAATATTTAGCTTTTAAACTTTCAAAATATTTAGTAATTTAAAAAGTTAAATTTAAGAATTGGTTAGTAAAGTAAGAAATTATAAACTAATAAATATAATTTTAGCTGGTTCAATTTACAAATAATTACATTTGAGTTAATCTCAATTCTTTATGCTAATGTTGTTTTAATAAGAGTTAACAAGCAGTTATACGTGGAACTATAAGATTAATAAACACAACAAAAGATAAAAAAACTACAATAATTACAAATTATAATCTAAAGTTTGAAAAACTGCTATAACATTTAGTTACAAGTTAATTAATTGTTAGTATTGTTTGTAAATTATATATAGAAAAAAAAAATATATAAATATAGTAAAATATAGTGAAAAATGAAAACTTTAGAAGAAATTTGATTCATTTTCAATTGCCATCAGCAATTGCTTAAGTTTTTTTTTTGAATTGGTTTAGAAAATAATTTGTTTTCAGTTTGTTATTTAATATAGTATTCCACAGTTTAGGACCTCGGTTTGCAATTGAGAATTTAGTAACTGAATAATATATTTTGGATTGAATATAATTGTTTTTCAAAAACCTGGCAGGGTATATGTGTCTTATTTTTTTAAAAATTGAATTAAATAAAATTGGGGATATAAAACTAATAATATTATATGACTTAAACGTACAGCATTTTCAAAAATAAAACAAAAGATTCTAAAAGAAATTAGTACAAACTTCTTTTATACAGGTTTTGTATTATTTTTTAATTTTTTAGAAATTTTTGTAAAAAAAATGGCCTTTTGACGTAAAAAATTTAGGTTCCTTTTCTCCCCTGAGGTTTAGTTTACCAATTTAATAATAAACCCATAGAATCAAGTAAAAGTTAGCAGAAGATTTAAAAAAAACTTAGTGAAACTTGTTTTTTTTAATTTTATCTTATTTTTTGATTTCAAGTAATTTCCGAAACAGAAAATGGGGTTTTGATGTAAATTTTAGATTACTCTGCTTTCCAAAGGCTTCGTTTAATATGTTTTTTAATAAACTCACAGTATTTACAAAAATATAATAAAAGATTTTAAAAGAAAAAACTTGTTTCAGTAAAAACTTGTTTTTTAAAGATTTTGTTTTATTTTTTGCTTTTTAAGTATTTTTTCGTAGATTATATGGCCTTTTCAGGTTAAAAGTTTAGTTTCCTATGCTTTTCATAGATTTAGATTTAACAATTTTATAATAAACCCACAAAATCTACTAAAATATAACAAAAGATTTAAAAAAAAACCTGTTTTTTTAAAACTTTGTCGTATTTTTTGATTTTATTTAAATTCTTCCAAAACAGCAAACAATATTGGCGCAATTTTGGAGCGATACTGTCTACAAAACTGGTGCAATATTTTTCTTTATATCGAGCAAATGCTATGTGAGCATTTTGCCAATATTGGCTAATATTGGTGCTAAAATATTGGCACAATAATGTTAAGTCAATATTGGTCGATGTTGGCGGTATAATATTGCGCCAATACGGTTAAGTCATTATTGGGCAATATTGGCAAAATGTTCACATTTCAATATTGGCACAATAATGTTTAAAATATTGTGTCAATATTGTAAGTAATATCGCACCAATAATAGGGATATAATACTGATCATTATAGGCGTAATATAGTTTACAATATTATCCCAATATCTATAAATATATATTGAGCCAGTATATGAGTATTTTTGGTCAAGTTTTTATTATTAAAAAATAATAAAAAATATTGTCTTCTGCAAATTTTTAATAAAAATTTTTAATCATTAAATTTATTTGAAGCTATGTGAAACAGACTTATTTCATTGCTCAATATTGGGCGTTGTTCAGTTGTGATTCTATTTTTTCTTCCGTAATCTATATCAATGGCCGTCACCAGAAAGCTGCCAAATTTTTCTTAAATACTTTTGTCAGCAGCGAGTTCAAATTGAACGAATACAAATAATTAAAAAATTGACGAACTACTAAACACAACTCTACAAAATATTTTTTATTATCATCATAGTATAATTATGGAAATATAATTTTTCATGTATGAATATTGTTAAATAATTAGGTCTTACGAAAATATTTGTTTATTAAAAAGAAATGGGGTGTAGAATACAAATACTGTGCTTTACCTGTAATGACCTTGCAGGACGTTTTTGTTTCCTTCCATACATTGAGTATGACAAACATACTTTTTTGGTTATAAGCTGTATTTAGATTGCCACTAAAAGTTGTTTGTAATAATCTCCTCCAACCGATGCAAGGAAATTTATATAAAATAAAAAAACAAATGAAATATAATTGGTTGTGATAAAAGTTTAATGGTTCCTCACATATGTATGTTTTAGTAGGGTTTCCATAATGTGATATTCTTATTTAAATATGACATTATGGAAGAGTAAAAGCAATTGGTTACAAATAGATGCAATTCCAGAGGTCAACCTGTTTTATAATAGATTTTAATAGGTTTCAGAATTCCAGAGGCAAACCTGTTTTGCGGTTCAGAACTGTTTTTTTTTATAAAACTTTTATAAAGTGATAACACTAGAAAGAATACTATCCAGAATTTCATAAAGATTTGTGAGCTTCTCCTACCTTTGACTACATTTACACAGGAGTATAAAATTCTCCAAGATAGGTTAGTATTCGCCACAGCAAAAAGCTGTGGTGAATACAGCCTAAAGATGACATAACTATCTGAGACTAGTTGTCATTGCTATGCTAAATGAGCTAACTGCGCATAAAAGATAAAAATCACAATAAAATGTAATAGACATTTATATAAAACATTTTTATATACAACATAATTATAATTAATCATGTATCATATTGTATTACTCGTCTGTATTTATCATATAAATGTATCATATATTTTAAAGAATAGAAATTTTAATAAAACATGGAACTGTTTCCAAAAACTATTAACTAATATCAATTCACTGATACATACTATTAATTCATAAAGTCTTTGTTCCATTTTTTTTTCCAGGTACAGAAGATCTTTTTTCCTTTTTAACCAACAAATAAATTCAATGAATTGAAGGAGATGGTAAGCAAAGCTCTGATTGCCAACTGTCAACACTCAAGATTTCTTCAATTTTTGAGAAACTGATAGACAGTCTCCTCAGTGTCACTTCAACACCGTTTCAATGCTTGAAATCTATTCTAAAGCAGTATCATAACTGTCAAAAAAAATATAAAGAAAAAATGAAACCATACTAGACAATGATAAGTTACTATATTTTTTAGTCAAATATAGCTTTTTAGATCAATAACATCTTGCACATGTGTAACTTAAAATTGAACAAGCAAAAAAAATATTTTAAATAAAACAATTACCAGAATAATAAAGAATTCTTGTTTTCAGCTGCTTCCAGTTACTTTTAGAAGTGTGGCTTCATGTATGGGAACTAAAAGGCAAGATGCTTTCAAGTGATTTGGCCAACACATCAAACTTTCATTGATCAGCCACAATAATGATTTCTTAATGTAAAATGTAATTGCTTTTTATTTCAAGTCGAGTTTCATTACTGGTTATTAAAAGAAAGTGAATTTTAAAGTTAGTGTGATTTGGAAAGGTTTCCATAATAACTTTTGTTATTTAAATTTGATATTAAGGAAGAGTTAAAAATATTTGTTAAAACTTGATTTTGATCAGTGTTTTCGTTCTCCATCATAGGTTGCCTTTACTACGGCTAAAGAGCTGTACTGAAACACCCTAAAGACAACCAACTTGAGGCTCTAAGTAAATCTTTACCTTGAGATTACGAGATTCAATTGAGCATTTTCAAAATACGATTAATTATGAATACTTATTGTTATGAATATTGTTTTTATTATGGTACACTAAAATATTCTATAAGTTTTTAATTTTAGAAGTAGGAGATAGTGTGGAAATGTGGCGAAAGCTTTCGATATATCAAGATATATATTTACTATATTAGTTTTATTTTCCAAAGTTAATGTCCAAGTTTCAATAACTGATATCAAGTTTATTAGGATTGATATTAGATTTATTATGATATTACGAATAATAGACTCCTCACAAAAGTTTAATGCATTTTAAAAAGTCGCATTCAAGTAATTTATTACTGTTTTCAGCCTTACTTATTCCGTGAATTTTACTTTAATCTTGCTTAAGTACTCTTAATATAATGTGATTTAGCAGGTCTAGTTGAACTTATTGATTTGTTTATTATCTATAACAGTGCATTAAAAGATGTATAAAAAAAGTAATATATTTATAAATGTGTGTGTGTGTGTATGTGTATGCATGTATGCATGTATACATATATACATGCATACATGCATACATGAATACATGCATACATACATACATGCATAGTTGCCGGTCTTCACAGGCAAAGTACAGATTAAAATGTTGGACAATACTGCACCTGTGTCTATAACTAGTACAGAAAGTAATCCTTCAGTTCAGTGTTGGAACAATACCGAATGTCGGGTTTCAATAAAATAAAATTTTGCCAGATTATTTAGGTACACGTTTCTTTTGATATAACTGATTATTATTATAATAAAACAGTATAATTCACTCGCATTCATAATTGAGGCTTGTAGCAATTTCTCATTGACAACTTTTATTCATCAAAAACTGGCCTAGGTTACTTGTTTTTTCATCTTTGTCTTAGTAAATTGTGAGTCAAAACCAGGATCAGTAAGTATCTTGTGTTTAATACATAAATTGTAAAACAAACTTTGCTATTATCATTTTTCTTTAATTTAATTGTTTAGGCCTTCTTAAGAACTTAGCGACTATCTTAGCAAGTTATGTTTTATTTTTCAGAGCAATTAGAAAGAGCGAAAAATAACAATAAAGAGTTAATTAAAATAAAACTTTTTCGACAGTTAAAGTATTGGTTTAAGAAATTTAACTATCCAGGTTTATTTTATATTGAAATTACATTTATGTATTTAGCATAAAATGCTAAATAAAATAGGACAGTTATTTGTTGCGATGTAAGTTTATACACACAAACGTGTGTATATTTCAGTATACTTTATGTTATTTGTTGAGATGTAAGTTTATACACACAAACGTGCGTATATTTCAGTATACTTTATGTTACTCTATATGTTTTTTTTCTAAAACTTTTTTAAAAAACAAATTTTTCAGACAGTCAAAGTGGTACTGATATGAGAAAGTTAACTATCCAGTTTTATTTTATATTGAAATTTTATTACTAGCTGATTGGACCCGTAAAAATATTTACACCGACCTTTTCTATACCTTTTCATTATATATATATCTTAACTATGCGGACCCATAAAATACGAATCTTTACCAAACCTACCATTTCTGTACTTAACTATTCCATACTGTTCATTTCTATAAGTAGTAGAGAAATGCAGGTTCTGGGCCATTTTTATTTTCGACCATTTATCCACCCACAATTTTAAGTATATTTTAAGATATAAAATTGACCACAACTTTTATGAGTCTTTCAGACTTACTCTGCATGGGTTCGAAGAACCTGCTTCTTATGGATCTGAAAGATTTATCAATTTTTTATTATCAACCCATGAGTTAAACGATTCAGGATATCCATACCACTTTACTAGTGATTTATTTTTGAGTTTGCGAATCACTTTTTCAATTCTAATTATTTTTTTGATTCGTTTTTTGCAGTTCTTGTTCATAAAAAGTTCCTTGTATTTCTTCACCATTATTGTCAGTTATTTTATAAGTTGGAGGATCTGTGTAATGAATTTGCGATATAGTAAAAACTTCCTCAGTCCATCTTGGTGTGTATCCTTTTTCAAATGTTTTCTTCTTTTTAGTTATCCTGACTCTATCATTAATTAAAAACTTTGGTCTTACAGACTCAGATCGTGCATTTCCGTTCAAGTTTAACCAAACAATATTCTTATTCTTTTCATAACTAGCTTTAACTGGTGTCATTTTAATGAAAGAATTCTTTGTGTTGTTGTATTTATTTACCATTTCATCTAAAACCTCAATATATTTTCTAGTAGAATTAGCAGAAAAGTACTTAAATATTTTATCTTTCATTGTTCTATTCCATCGTTCAGCTACACAACTTTTTTCTTCATTTTCAGTTGAGTATAACTCAACACCTAGAGCTTCAACATGCTTATTATAAAATTCTAAGCCTTTATCTAACCATATTTTTTGACACTTTCTTTCGTGGAAGATTTTATTTAAAGCATTAGCAACATCAACTCCAGTTTTACTCTTCAATGGAACAATCCATCCATACTTTGAAAATACATCTATGACCATGAGTGAGTATTTTATACTGTTATTGAATTTAGAGAAAGATTGCATGTCAACTAAATCAGCAGCCCATATTTCATCGATTCCATTTGCAATTACTTTTCTTTTTCTGAAATGTTTTATAACGGGCCTATGAAGTTCGTTTGCAAGTTCGTCAGACCATTTCACATTTTTTTCTTTGACTTTCAATTTTTTAAATTTTTTTTCAATTCTTTCAATTTTTTCGCGTGTAGTTGGATTTTTTATAGCGTCCATTTCTTCAATCAATTTTCTGTCGGCTAAGTTTCTATTTGCAGTATCTGTAAAATGTTGATATTCGAGATCATGATGGTAAGCAGCATTATTAACTCTATCTATAGATTTCCTCCATTCTTTTTATGCGTCAGTAGAAGTGAGTCTCTCATTTAAATTAGTACCAGGACCAGCAAATTTCGTTCCAGGTGAGTGCATCTCACCTGGGAATTATGCCCATGGTAATTTTACTTTTTTAGTTATTGAATTAATAGAGTTGACCAAGTCTCCTCCTTTCTTAGTGAGAATTGAGTTTTTGTTGTTCCGCAAATGTCGCAAGTTCCGTGAATCATATTTCTATTGTTTTTGCTGACAAAGTTTTGTTGATGTATTTGTATTTTTTTTGCATTTGACACAGTAAATTATTTTATATATAAAAAATAATTACATATAAAAATGGATGTCACCGATTTATCATGGAACGTAAAAAGAAATAAACGAAATAATAGTAAGTTGTTACCTAAAAGTATAAGAGGAATTATTGTTGGAAAGTCAGGTTGTGGAAAAACTACTTTATTATTAAATTTACTTTTAAGACCTGGTTGGTTAGATTATAATAATTTACAAGTTTTTGGAAAATCTCTATTTCAGCCTGAATACAAAATATTAAAATGATCTTTTGAAGGAAAGTTACCAAGAGAAGTTATTCTTAATTTGTTTAAGTATCAGGACAAAATAGAAAATCCTGAAGAAGTTATTGAAGAAGTTTCAAAAACGTTTAATGAGAAAAATAGTAAAGTTGATATGGAGTGTAAATTTTTTGAGACAGAAGATGATGTACAAGATCCTGAAGATCTCGATGCTAGTAATAATAATTTAATGATATTTCATGATTTGCAACTGACAAAGCAAAATAAGTGTGAGAAGTATTATATAAGAGGGAGGCATAGTAATGTAGATTGTTTCTATCTTGCACAAAATTGTTTTAAGACTATAAGAGAAAATGCAAATTTTATTTGTTTATTTCCACAAGATTCAAAGAATTTAAATCATATTTATAAAGATCATGTATCGAGTGATATGTCAGAGGGTAAGTTTAAAAAGTTATGTAGAACTGCATGGAAGAAAAAGCATGGATTTGTTGTAATAGATTTATCTTCTGAAAAAGATGATGGAAAGTATAGTGGATTTGATAATTTTTATATTACATCTGACTATTTTAAAGATCCTTAAGATCTATAGAAAATTCTTTGAATTTTTAAGGATTCTTGATAAATAAATTTTTTAATATATAAAAATGCCTTGCATATATGTAAACGGAAACAGTAGTGAAATAATGACTAATTTAGTTATAGTATTAAACTGGATAAAAATAAACAATATGAAATGGCTCTTGTTGGTTTAGAGACATATTATAGTTTTCCAAATATTGATTTATCAAATAACAATTTTAGATTCAGTCCTGATAATGGGGTGACTTGGTTTGATGTTCTACTTCCAGTAGGAGCATATGAGATTGATGATATAAATAAGTATATTGAATTATTTTTAATTAAAAACGGTGATGTAATATCAGGAGTTCCAGCCATAACAATTGGAGCTAATAACAATACATTACGTTCAACTTTAAATACTCAGACAGGATGTAAAGTAGATTTTACAACTACAAACTCAATTAGGACTATTTTAGGTTTTAGTTATCAAATATATTCAACAGGTTATTATGAACCTGAAAGTATTGTGAAAATATTAAAAGTGAATACTATACACGTTACATCTAGTATAGTAGAAGATTCATATGTTGATAAAAAAACACAAAAAATTATATATTCATTTTTTCCAAATGTCGGTCCTGGATATAAAATTGTTCAAGAACCGATTAATTTAATATATCAAAGTGTATTGTTAGATTCGATTTCAACATTAGTAAATACAATAGTTGATCAAGATGGAAATCTAATTAATTTAAGAGGTGAAAAAATTTCTATTAGATTTCACATAAAAGAAAAAAAATAATCTTATAATAAAATGACAAATTATACTAATGTTAAAATATATCTTTCAATCAGTAAAAAGACTGGAGTTAGTATTGAATTATCACATTCAGATTTTAATGGAGAACATGCATTAGCTGTAATAAATACACAAATGAATAAAATTTCAAAAGCATATGAAGATGGTAAAGAAGTAGTGCTAAAATTAAGCAAAAAACAACTCAAGTACAATGCTAAAAAAAAGAAGGGAGGATTTCTAGGAGCACTTTTACCTTTCTTAGGATCAGCTTGAAGTTTTTTAGCATTAAAAGTAATACCGGCTCTAGCAACAGGACTTCTTACAGGTGCAGGAGCTGCAACTGGGAAAAATCTGAATTATAAAATTGCTGGAAATGGTATTGGTAAAAAAAGATTTTATAAAGTTAGAAATGGAGAAGGAATTAAGTTCACTAAAATGGGAGGTGGATTATTTATGAGTCCATTGAAAAGTGGAGGATCATTAGGAGATGGACTATACTTAAGTGCTGGAAATGGTTATGTGAGAACTGGAGCAGGTCTATTATTAGGACCTAGTTCACCATTTGCTATTATACCTTTTTGGAATTTAATTTTGTAAAAAAAGAATTTAAAAAATCAAAGATTTTTCATGAATCTAAAAAAAATCTTGAGTTAAAAATGGTATATCATCCTCCGATACATAATTTTATAAATAAAAGACAAAGAGCTTTTTGGTATGAGAGGCCACTTCCAAGTTGTATTTTTAATACTCCTAATTATGGATTAGTAGATACTAGTTCGCCTTGTACTGTTATAAAAGACCCAAAATCTTATTTTGTATTTAATGACACTTTTGATAATAAGCAGGAATTAATAGTTGATGGGTCTAAATATAAAATATTTGCACAGGAAGATATTAAATTAGCATTTAAGTCACATAAAGTTATATCTTTGCAAATAGGTGTAAAAATTGATGATCCTAGTTTTGTGTTAATTTCTTTAGAAAATAATCTAAAATTAAAAATGCTAAGTTTAGATAACAATATTGTATCAGAATCAGTTGATGATATTGTTGTGATTATTAAAAACAATAATTCAAATGAAGATATAACAATTAAAAAAGGTGATATATTATGCTATGTTAATTTAGTAAAATAAATAATTTTATTTTGCTTTATAAAATGGAGTATTTAAATAATTCAAATATGAATAAATTATATCCGACTTTACCAAATGAATTTACTGAAATAAAGCAGATAGATCCTCTTGCTTACCGTCAGATATGATTAGTGAAATTCAAAAAGAAATAGAAATTGTGAGAGAAAAGAGATTAACATTAAGTAAAAAGTATCATAAGGAAATAAAAGTAATTTCTGCAGTTGATGTAGCGTGAATTGGAAGTACAATGGCACTAGGAACTGTTGGAATTGGTTTTTTAGCCACAATAGTAGCAACTCCAATAGCTATTGCATGTGAAGGTGCAGCATTAGCGATTGGAGCTCTTTCATTGATAGGAGGTCAAGTAAATAAAAAATTAAATTTAAAAGCAGAAAAGCATGAAACCATTAAAATACTTTCTAGTTCAAAATTGAATACGATAAGCGATCATATTTCTAAAGCTTTAGTAGATGGGAAAATAGATGATAAAGAATTTGAGCTGATACTTAGCGAGTTTGAAAAGTTTAAAGTTATGCTTGAAGACATTAGGACAAAAATTAAAAAAGATATTGATGAACAAACTGAAATATCATTAATTAATCAAGGAAGAGAAGAAGCGATTAATTTACTTCAGATGAGATTTAGTAAATCCGAAAGATCAATGCGAAGTAAATCTGAAGGATCAAAAAAATGAAAAAACAGAATAACTATATGTATAGGTTAAAATATTTATTATTTATTAATAAATATGTTTTATCCGTTCTTTTTAGAATGTAGTAAACGTGAAAGAGATTTGAATAAAAAAAAATATTTGGAACTTCTTGGATTTGAAAAAGGAGGTTTTATTGTTGATTCAGGAAGTCACTCTATATTTATCACTGATTTTGGAAACTTTCAGATACCATCAACTTATAGTGATGATGAGAGAAATAAACTTTATAAACTTATTTGGAATAAAGATACTGATTTTTATAAAGTAGAAAGTGAAATTAAAGATTATAATAAACAATGGAGTAATGTTAAAAAGAGTTATAAATTGAAAATGATAAAAAAATATGTACTTTAATTAGAGTGTGACTTAAAAGAAAAAAAAATTAATATAAAGTATTTTATCAATTGCAGTACTAACAGGATTATTAAAATCAGATGACGTCTTATAAAGACTAAGAAATTAAAAATATAATTAATATTGAAAAATATAAAAACATAACATAAAATTCTATGTTGTGTTATTTTTTTTTATTTTTGCATATTAAAAGTGTCGTTTTTAAAAATTACTGATCCTGAAAAGAGAAATCAAGCTATTGAAGAATACAAAGCTTTGAAAAAAATAGTACAAATGCTCTTAATGAAAAGATTGGTGAATCTAATTTTAATCAAGACTTGACAAAGTTGTATAGTCCACTCATTGAGAGTCAATCTGGTATAAGTAAAGGGATATCAAAGTTGAAAGATCAGTTAGCACTTGCTTTTCCAAATACTGAGATACTCTGTATGGATCAAAAGTATCTACTCCGTATGGATCAAAAGGATCCTTATGCATCTAAGATTGAGTTTGATAGTTCAAAGTTATTAAAGTTAGGCAAAATTGCAACGGGTTATCTTAGATTATATACATCAAGCAAAAAGTCTACAGATACAGTATTTGGAATACATTCTAGAGATGGAGAGTTATACATTGATAAAAAGCCAATAACTACTGATGAAAATAATATAAATATTGATGGAAAAGAATATATTGGTACAAAAGGTCTGTGGGAATTGATAACAAAATTTAATCCAAATAAAAAAGTATATAATAATGAAGATATTAAAAACTATAGAGGTATATTACTACAAACAAATGCAGTTACTTCTAGTAATCCAAACAAACTAAAGTTGTCAAGAAGTGAAAAATACAATGAAATAATATCCCTAATTTGGATGGATATTAAGGGATCAAGGAGAAAACTAGAGTATGTGAGAAAAGGAAGTGGAGTTGGAGATAAGAGAAGAATTAAAACTGTAATTCAAACTGTAATTCTTCCAAGCGATCCTAATGTATTAGTTGAAATGTTAGGATCGCGAATAGCTGCTTGGGAGGCTGGTAATAATTCATCAAGAAATGAAGCTGTAGCAATTAGCGATGAAATACTAAGGCAGGGTATATTAAATAGTGAAGAATATAAAGCAATACAAAATATTCTAGCAGTATGAATAAAAAAAAATTGTGTATATAAAAATGATCATCATTAAAAATAAGAGATATATTAAGAAGCATGTTATTGGAGGAAGTGGACTTTTTGATACTCTAAGAGAGATGTTTAGACGAGCAGCAGCATCAAATGTAACTAAAGTATCATCAGCTATGGTTAAAAAGCTTGCAGCTACTGATTTAGGAAAAAGTGCATTAACTGCTGCTAAATCAGCAGGAAAAGAACTATCATTATCAGCAATAGAAGCTGCTAAAAATACTGCAATAGAAAAAGGAAAAAAATGAATTGATAAAGTAAATTGATAAATCTAAATCAAATCTTGATAAAAAAAGTGAAGAGCTATTATCAAACTTGATTAGATCTGGAACACAAAGTAATAAAGTAAATATTAGTAATTTAGCATATGGATCTTCAATAAAACCAAAGAAATCAATTCGAAGTGAAAATGCTATTAGAATTGAAGAGTTAGTTAAAAAAGGCAATGGGTTCAGATTATTTTAAAAATTCATTATCAGATAAAATTTTTTTTTCTATTTTATATAAAAAATAACAACTTCTAAAGTATTTAATTATGATGAGCCAATGAAAGATGTAGGAATTGAAAGATGTCAAAATTATGCCTATAATCCGATAATTGGTACAAATCTAAATAGCGGAGACATAAGAATTACAATTGATCAAACTGATTTATATACACTACCATCTAAAGCTTATATTTTAGTTAAAGGGACACTTCTTAAAAATGATGGGACAGCTTATGCTAATACAGATGTAATATCTTTAATAAGTAATGGTATCATGTATCTATTCGATAGGGTATCATATAAATTATCATCTACAGATGTAGAGACAATTGATAATTTAGGTGTAGCTACAACAATGCTTGGATTGTTAAAATATTCTAACAACTTTCAAGTTTCAAAGGGATTAAATCAATTATGGTATAAAGATTCCTCAACAACAGCATCGCTAACAGATAACGTTGGATTTACAATGAGGCAAGGAGTAGTAATACAAAAACCAACTAGAAAGGGAGCATTTTCATTTCGTATACCTTTAAACCACATTTTTGGTTTCTGCGATGATTATGACAAATCTGTTTTTGGATTTATACAAACATTAACTCTTATTAGAGGAAGTGACAATAATGCCATATTTACAGCTAATAATGTAGTTGCTGGTAAAGTTGTTCTTGATAAAGTAGCAATACATTCCACAGTTAGATCCATCATTTGAACAAGAATCTAAACTTCTCAGTATGACATCATCAAAAGTAACAATCCAATCAGCTTACAGAGAGCGTCGTCTTAATAGTATGGCAGTACCACAAACTACATCATTTAATTGGCAACTTAGTCCGAAGGAATCTTCTGAAAGACCTAGATATGTCATTGTTGGATTTCAAACAAATAAGTTATTAGATCAAACAACAAATCCTTCATTATTTGATCATTGCGACTTGCAAAATATGCAAGTTGTTGTTAGTAATAAAAATTATCCTGAACTTGACTATAATCTATCATTTCCAAATATGAAGTATTCATTAGCTTATGGTACTGCATCTGATTTTAGTGAAAAATTTTATGGAACGAGTGACTTGATTACAAATGAAAACATTCTATATACTGAATATAGAGATTTATTTCCAATTATGGTTTTTGATGTTAGTAATCAAAGAGAAAGATTAGATTCATCAATAGTAAATATATCAATTAATGCAACATTTAATACTGCAGTACCAGCAAATTCTATGGCATATGCTCTTGTAATATCAGATAAATTATTAAACTTTCAATCAGATGGAAACAGGCTTACTCAAATTCATTAATTTTATATAAAAATGAATTTAAAAATTTTTTTTCTTTATTTAATAAAAATGTATTATACTAGAAAAGATTTACAAAATCTATTAAGAGAAAATAATATAACAAAAACATCAGACAATTATGTAACATTATTAATGCTAGCTATAGATAATAAGTTGATAGATAAAGATAAAATAATGTCAAAAGTAGTAGAATCAACTGATGAAAAAAGGCCTGTTGGTCGTCCTAGAATTCATGAAGTAAAAGGAGAAAATGTACATAAAAGACCTGTTGGTCGTCCTAGAATACATGAGATAAAAGAAAAGAGAAAAGAAATAGATCCAAAATATGAAAGATTGAGATCAATTAAGAAAAAGCCAGTCACTATTAAATTAACAAACGTAGATACAGGGGAAGAAATAGTATACAAATAATTATATAGAGCTATGAAAGAAACTAAACATGGATATGAATATTTTGAATCGCGTGATGGAAAGGTTGATAATGGATATAAGATTGAAGTATTTAATTCTGAAAAGTTAAAAAAAATGTAAAAAAATTCTACATTGTAAAAATATTTTTTTTTTAATTAAATAAAAAAAATATTTTATATATAAAAATAATGGCATTTATAACAATTGAATCATTTAATATTAAAAATTTATTTATAAAAGATATATTTAAAGCTGATAAGCCAGTTCCATATCAAAAATTACAACTTGCATATAAATATCCAACAGGTGCTGGTCCTGTTCTCATTAAAACATTACCTTCTTTTTCCTATGGTGTGTGTGAAAATAGAGATTTTAAAAATGATAAACTTAATGGTTATTCAATGTCATTTGTATGTGATAAAGAGAAATCTGATGAACAAGAAAAGTTTATTGCAATGATTGAATCTATTGAAAAATTTTGTAGAGATCAAATTGAAGTATATAAAAATAAGATAAAAAAATCTAAAGTTAATCTTGGTAATTTAAAAATTTTAAGATATAATGCAGATAAACCTCCAATAATATATGAAAAGTTATTTACAAGTAATAAAGATTTAGAAATAACTACAGTTTTCCGTTGTAGAAAAACTAAAAGTGAAGTAAATCTTTCGGATCCATGCAAAGTAAATCCGAAGGGGACTTTAAAATCACTTGTTATGGCTTCACCTTATGATTATATCAAACAAAGATGTGAAGCTATTAGATGCTTAAAGATTGAAGGTATTTTTATTGGTTCACTGATAGAGTCAATACAAGTTAAACTTCAAGAAGTAGTTATTGTTAAAAAGATTTCTAATTTTACTAGTATAATGAACGATTTAGATTTAGGAAGTGAATCAGATGATGAGTTGTAGAATATTTAATAATCTAAGGATTTAAAAAATATATAAAAATGAGAGATAAAGCTATGGAATTTTATAGAATGTATAAGCCTACGTCATGCAGTTTGTATTGGAAAAGAGAAGAAATGAATAATAATTTAAAAGATTTAAAAAAATCTTGCTATATAAAAAATGGAAAATATAAATCTTATGGATCCAAAAGACCTACTTCGCATGGGTCTGAAAGACCTACTTGACTAATCAATTCCATACATATCATCAGAAATATAAACTCCTGAATTGTGTATAGAATAACAACTGTTCAAAATGAGAGACAACTTGAAAAACTGCGAACAGTAGAATATTATTGTAGAGTTAGGGGATGGGGGTGTGTATAATATTTTATATGAAATTTATCATATGAAATATTTTAACAAGAAAAAAAATTTTGAAAAATGATATAAATAAAATGAAAATTATCTTGCTTTATAAAAATGGAAAATAAAACGGCGAAAGAATTAAAACAAATCGCTAAAGAGCGAGGAGTTAAATATTATTATAATATGCGAAAAAGCAAACTCATTACAGAGTTATCGGACACACAGATGCAATCAGTTGAACAGATGGGTACAAAGTACCTACTTGATGAGCCTGTTCCAGATATATCATCAACAATTTTAGCTCCTTTACCTTTTCAGCCTATTACACAAATTAGAAAAGAAATAAATAAAAAGATTAGTTCTCTTGCAGATTGGATTTTATTATATGTTCCTGATAAAATTAAAAAACAGCTAATGAAAAGATTGATGAATTAAAATCTACAGTTTCAAATTTGAATCAAAAATATGGAATTAGAAATCCGATAGAATTTAAATTAAAGAAATCATTTGTTAAAAATGTGACAAAATATTTGACAGCTAATGAGATAAAAGGATATGATTCTTTATCCTTCATAAATGCTGCTAAAAATAACGCTATTAAAGTACTAAACGAAATTAGAAAATCAAAGGTTTATATAGTTCTCACTTGTGAAATGGAGCGTACTGATATTGAAACAGGAAAAACTTCAATCATATCTGCTCCATTTAGAACGAGTAATCAAGTTGTATTAAAAACAACAGATTTAGACGAGTTTTATGAAACACCAAAGCAGAAAATTTTAGAATCCTTATCATCTTTTCAACAGTTAGGATCAGGCTGGAGATTTGTTTCTGTTGAAAAGATGGATATCAATTTTATTGAGTATAATCCTATTAAAGCTAAATAATATATTCCACTCGATAAAAATTTAGCAACTAAAAAAGCAATAATTAATATAAAGAATGAAGATAATCAATGTTTTAAGTGGTGTATTGCAAGAGCATTAAATCCAACAAATAATTATCCTAATAGAGTTGATAAAGAGCTTAAAAATGAAGCTGAAAAAATAAATTGGGATAAGATAGAATTTCCAGTTTCACTAAATCAAATTACACTATTTGAGAAAAATAATCATGATATCAGTGTTAATGTGTATGGATTTGAAAAGTCAGTTTACCCTTTACGCATTTCAAAAGATAATGATCGTCAACATTTAATAGATTTATTATTAATTTCAGATGGAGAAAAAAGTCATTACTGCTTAATAAAAAGTTTAAGCAGATTGCTTTCTTCACAAACATCTAAGAGAAATAGCGCTATCCAAGTAAACAATTTCTACAATAGTAGAAATTGTTTACTTGGATACAACTCTGAAGAATCATTATCTAAACACAAATTGTATTGTAATACACATGGTTCAGTGTGCAATAAACTTCCTAATCCAGGTTCAACAATGCAATTTATTCATCATAATAGGTCGATGATAGTACCATTTATTGTGTACGCAGACTTTGAAAGTTTTATTAAATCCATTAATACTTGTACACCAAATCCGAATGAATCTTACACTCAACGGTATCAAAAGCATACACCTAATTCGTTCTGCTACTACATTAAATGTTTTGATGAAAGTTTTTATCAAAGCAGTCCAGTCACATTTACTGCAAGTAGTGAAACAGATGATGTTGCACAAATTTTTGTTAATAGTTTACAAGAAGATATTAAAAAAATTTGTGATAGTATCAAATTTCCAAAAAAGATGATATTTACTCCTGAAAACAAGTATGATTTTAATGCAGCAATAAAATGTCACATTTGTGGAGAAGATCTTGGAAAAGATAAAGTACGTGACCATTGTCATATTACTGGAAAATATAGAGGTGTTGCTCATCGAAGTTGTAATTTAAATTATAAAATTCCAAAATTCTTTCCAGTACTATTTCACAATTTATCTGGATATGATTCTCACTTATTTATAAAGAAATTATCAGGAGGGAAATTGAGTCGCATACCAAACAATGAAGAAAAGTACATTAGCTTTTCTAGAGAAATTAAAGTCGATGAGTATATTAAAGAAGGTAAGAAATTTGAAGTTAAACGTGAGCTTCGTTTCTTAGATAGTTATAGATTTGAGCCTTTTAGTTTAGATGCTTTATCAAAGAATTTAGCAAAAGACCAGTGCAAAAATATCGGAAAATTATACTCAGGGAAACATTTAGATTTGTTACTAAAAAAAAGCATATATCCTTATGATTGGGTAGACTCTGTTGATAAATTTAATGAAACCCAATTACCACCAAAAGAATTATTCTTTTCAAAATTAAACGATGAAGATATAAGTGATGATGATTACTCACATGCACAAAATGTATGGAATGAGTTTAATTGCAAAACATTTAGAGATTATCATGACTTGTACAATGTTTCAGATGTGCTTTTACTAGCTGACGTCTTTGTAAATTTTAGAGAAGTTTGTATGAAAAATTATAAATTAGATCCTGCTTGGTACTTCACATCACCAGGATTAGCTTGGGATGCAGCTTTAAAATTAACAAAAGTAAAATTCGAATTGCTAAGTGATTATCATATGATACTTATGATAAAGAAAGGTATAAGAGGTGGAATCAGTATGATATCAAATAGATTAGGAGCTTCTAATAACAAGTACATGGATGGCGCATATGACAAAAGCAAAGAATCAACATTCATCCAATATCTAGATGCTAATAATCTATATGAATGGGCAATGAGTAAACCACTTCCAACACATGGTTTTAAATGGATGGACGAAAATGAAATAGAAAATTGGAAATCAGTTCCATGCATACTAGAAGTAGATTTAGATTATCCAGAAAGTCTTCATGATGAACATAATGATTACCCACTTGCTCCTGAAAGGACAAAAGTAAATAAAGTCAAAAAACTAATTCCAAATTTAAATCATAAGAAAAATTATGTTATACATTATGAAAATCTAAAATTATATGAAAGATTAGGATTAAAGATTATTAAAATTCATAGAGGCATAAAGTTTGAAGAAAGAGCATGGCTAAATAAATACATTGAACTAAATACAAACCTTAGAACTAAAGCAAAGAATGATTTTGAAAAAGAATTTTTTAAACTCATGAACAATTCAGTGTTTGGAAAAACAATGGAGAACATTGAGAACAGAGTCGATGTTAGATTAATAAATAACAGAGATGAAGCTGTTAAATTAGCATCAAGACCAAACTACGAAAGTAGAACAATATTTGATGAAAATTTAATAGCTATACATATGAAAATAACAAAATTAATGTACAACAAACCAATTTACTTATTAATGTGCATTTTAGAATTAAGCAAAACTCTAATGTATGAATTCCATTACGATTACATAATGAATAAATATGCTGATCGAGCGAAACTATTATTCACAGATACAGATACATTAGCATATGAAATAAAAACAGAAGATTTTTATGCTGATATTTCTGAAGATGTTGAAAGCAAATTTGATACAAGTGAGTTCGATCCAAAGCATCAAGCAATTAATAATAATGTAGGATTTGAAGTTGGTCTTAATAAGAAAGTATTAGGAATGTTCAAAGATGAAACAGGAGGAGCACAAATTGAAGAATTTATAGGACTCAGATCTAAATTATATTCCTACAAAGTCCATGGAAAAGAAAAAAAAAAAAAAATGTAAAGGAATAAAGAAAAATATTGTTAAAAAGTATATAACACATGAAGATTATAAACATTGTTTATTAAATAAAGTAGATCAAGTTAGGAAAATGAATGTAATAAGTTCCAATTCACATGAAGTATATACTGAAGAAATAAATAAAATTGCATTAAGTGCAGACGATGATAAAAGAGTTATTTTAGAAGTCGGAATTCACACTTTAGCAAAAGGACATTATAAATTAAGGCAATAGGCATTAAGACGATAGGCATTAAGACGATAGGCATTAAAGAAACAACACCTCCCTTCACCCAAAGTCATACTAAACAAGATACAAAAAAGTGACATAAATATTTTTTATTTATTTAAAATGAGAATAAATAAAAAGTAATATTAAAAACTTTGTTATTAGACGATCATAAATTAAAATTAATAAAGATATATACAAATAATATTAAAGAAATTAATCAAAAAATAATAAAAGCTGTAAAACAATATTACAAATACTACGGTGAAGAATGTATTAATAATGTTGATATTTCAATCTATTTCATACAAAACACTGATAAATATGATCCATTTATAAACTTGTATAATATTATAGAAGTGTACATATAAATCTAAAGAATCTAACAATTAATCATTAATATATATAATAAAAAGTTTATTATATATAAAATGGACAAGTTTATTAATGTTGAAAGATTAGTCTTACCAAATGAACCTCTAACTAATTTTCAATTGATAGAAGCCGCAAAAAAACTAAAAATAAAAAATTTTAGAGGTGTATTTGTTAGAGATCAATTACCAAATAGAACAATAAAAAAAAGAATGTGGAATATTAAATACAGGAGATTCAAGTACTAATGGATTTCATTGGATTTGTTGGTATAAAGACGATAAAAAAAAGTACACTTTTGACTCTTATAGCCAACCTCCACTATCTGAACTTGTTGAATACTTACGCTATCCTGTTTATTATAATAGTGAAAGAGTTCAATTTGGAAATACTTCTTATTGCGGCCAATTGTGTCTTTACTTTTTAAAGAAATTAGATGAAGGATACGATTTTCAAGATATTATTGAAAACTTATTGAATGCAAAAATATAAAAAATCAAAGATTTTTCATGAATCTGAAAGATTTTTTAAATCTTTCATATATAAAATGCCTGTCGATATATTCGGAAGAACTTTAAACTCAAATACACAATCAATAGTTAACGGATTAACAATGTCTCAAGCTAATAACACATTTCTTAGAAGAGATGGACTAAATAATATGACTGATAAACTTGATATAAATGGTAATACAATAGAAAATATTCCAGCTCCTATAGATCCAAATGATGTTGCTACAAAAGATTATGTTGACCATATAATACCTACTTCTCACATTTTAAAAATAGTACCAGATTCAAGTTTAACATGTCTTGGATCGAAAAATCAATCTCTTCCACCAAGTACAGGTGATAAGGGAACAGATGCATATATTATATCATTTAATAACAATAACCGTGGTATCCTGAGAAAACCATGGATAGCATTATATAAATCTACTACTACTGGACCACCTGTAGCAGGTAACGTATTTCTTAAAGTATACGCAGATGGCAAACTTCGTCATCTGCGTATATTTTAAGAAATACGTTACCTGCTACAGGTGGCCAAGTAGTACGATCTGATGTATTTAGATATACTAACACATCTTATGGTAGTGAATATATATTGATAGATACTGCAGGAAAGGGTATTGGATTTTATTTAAAATATATTAGAATGCATATTATTGGTATATCTGGAAATTGGTGGGAATCAAGAGTACGAATGTATGATGGTAGCACTCCTCCTAAACATGCTAACAATATTATAACGCCTTGGACCTTATACAACTATGGTAATTATTCAATGTCTAGTGGATATGTAGATGCAAATAATCAGTCTAGTAGTAGTACATGTATTTTCATGTCATCTGGATTAGAAGATTTTTATCTTACATCGTGGAATAGTAATAACCTTACTTCATTTAATAATGAAGAATCTGGATTATTAGCTCATATAAACTCTAATGGTACTACAGCATCATCAATTGATTCAGCAACTACTATCTTATTTTACAGAAATTTTAAAGGTTCGATGCCTAGTGTTGGTTCAGGAAGAAAATTGGTAGTCACATTAAACTCTGTTGATGAACAAGTTGGACAATCTGGAAGTTTTCATGTCATTGGTGTAGCTTACTATTACAGTTAACATCGATCATAAAAGTTGTGGTCAATTTTATATCTTAAAATATATATAAAATTGTGGCTGGATAAATGGTTGAAAATAAAAATGGTCCAGAACCCTCATTTCTTTACTACTTCTATACCATTTCTTTGTTACTTTTTCCGCATACATAGAACTTATAAGAGACTTATAATTAGGTTTGTTTTTCTCCTAACGCATTTCATTGATAGCTTTGTTGTTTAGTGCGCTGTCATCAGTGTGGCTTTGGGGGGTTTAAGACCTTCACTTAGCATAATAAATTTTGGAATTGAAAAGCAAAAAAATTTTCTAAGTGTTAAAATAAAATTTAAAAGTTTTCTCATTTCATAGATTTATACACACGATTGATCTTAACATATGTTAAAGACGTTTACACGCAAACTTGACATATGCTGAAAATGTTTGCACTTACAGACGCTTGTACTTAACGCAACACAAATGGAAGAACTAAAAAGATCTGAGACCATTAAAAACCATAGACTATAAAACGCTAATCTAAAAGTTAAGCCGAAAGAATACTGCGCAGTAACGTCCTTTTGTGGCAAAAAAAAATTTTGTACGTTAAGTTTGCTTTTTCATTTATCTTTCATTTTTCGATTAATTTTAATTATAGTGCATATAGTTATACAAAAAGATATACAACTTGTACAGGTATATTATTTCACGTATAAGAGTTTTTAAATATTACAATATTAATAAATAAATAGTTTTAAAGAAATAAAATATTAATTACTGTATTTATTCTTTATCAACGGTAGGCTGAATAGGCGCATAATGGCATAAGTGCGAACTGGCATAAGGGAAAAGCGTTGCAAAAACTGGCATAAGTGCGAACTGGCATATGTGCGTATTGGCATAAATGAGCCAAAAGAGTTTGCAAACTTTGGCATAAGCGCAAATTGGCATAAGTGCAAAATGGCATATATGCGAAGCAGTTGCAAAAACTGGCACAAGTGCGAACTGGCATAAGTATGCCGAACAATTTTGCAAACATTGGAGTTCGCATAATTGCGACCCGGCATAAGTGCGCCGAATAAATTTGCAAACCTTGGCATAAGTGCGAAGCAGTTAGAAAAACTGGCAAAAGTACGAACTGGCATTTGTGCGAATTGGTATAAGTGCGCCGAACAAAAATGCAAATATTGGCATAAGTACAAATTGGTATTCCTCAGTTATGCCAGTTCGCACTTTTGCCAGTTTGCACTTATGCCAATGTTTCTATATATTTTTAATAAATAAATTTTTTTTAAACATTTAAATAAAATCTTATTTCTAAATTTTTAAGTTAAAGACAATCTGTAAAACTTGATACAATTTTTAATAATTTACACAACTTAAGTTTAAATGTTAGATATTAGCCTAGAGCGGAGAAAATAGAACAAGCCTCAACTTTATTTTTCGTTCTAATTTAACAAAAATGGCAGTGAAACAATTATCAATTCTACTTTATTTCTTATTATCTTCTACAACAACTAAAAATTTTATAAATCGGTATGTTTAATTAATTACAAATGAAAAAAAAAAACGTATTCAAATTGTGGAGAAAATAAAATTAGCCTCATTTACGTTTTATACAAGAAAATACAGAAAATATTTTGTTTTTTCGCTCATTTAATATTTAATATTGTTTCCTGACTTTTAAATGACTTCAAATATGCGACTTGACAAATATTATTCACAAGATTTTGGATTGTTTCTATAGGTATTTTATTTCAAGGTTTCTAGAAAGTATTCCCCATAGATTTTTAATTAGGTCAAGATCTGGACTACATGCGGGGATGCTATTCCATTACGTGAATATTTTTTTCTCTAAACCAAGCTTTTTTAAGTTTTTAATTATGGATAGCAGCATTATCTTGTTGAAAAGTGAAATTTTCACCCATCAATTCCTCACCATGTTCAAGCAAACTTATTTCTAATAAGTCAATGTCGTCCTGTGAATTGATATTTGTTGAAATTCTTGCCAGTGGAAAACCAGCAAATGAAAAAACTCCCCAAACCATAACAGTTTCACAACCAAAGTTACAACGTATCCGAGTTTTTTCCTCTTTTCAAAGATTGTGCCAGAAATGTTGATTGCCATCAGGACCATCTAGATTGAACTTTTTTTCATCACTTAAGAGAAATTGATGCCACTCTTCCTGCCAAGACCCAAGTTCTTTTGCAAATTGTAATCTACCTTCTTTATGACGAGCAATATGTTTTGTTTCAGTTTACGCTTTTTCCAAACTGTGTTCGGATCTTCATGTAAGATTGGTCTCACACGTTAAACAGGTACAGGTAATTGTAAATCAGCACGAACCTGAAATGTAGTCATGTGCTGAGCAGCAGCACGACATACAATAACTCATTTAATACGATGATCAATTTTACATTTGCCACCACTTCCCTTATAAGTTCCATAACTAAATTGCCAATCTTGAAGTAATTATTAACCACTTTTGGAGATCTTTTAATTTCTTTGCAATTTCCCAATTAGATAAGCCTGAATCTTTATATGCTTTAGTTACTGCTAATTCTTCATTCCTTAAACGCTTACCACGTTCCATTTCAAATTAAGGTATTAAAAACCAAATGTTAAAAACTTTATGAGCACTGATTTCACAGACTTTGTTTAATTTACGAATAATAATAAAAAACTAAGTCACAAATGCGTATTACCAGATCAAAATATACAAGTAAACTGAAAATAATTATTAATGAGGCTAATTCTATTTGTTACCGCAAATATCAAATATTATACACTTTATGGTTTTATCAAAACCGTAATGTAATTATGCTATATTATAATCTAAAAAGTTGTTGTTCGTAACTATAATTATATGTGTGTGGATACAGCACAAACTTGCTTACAGATTTACAAAACATTGGATCAGTACATGGTGAGGCTAATTCTATTTTCTCCACTGTAAACTTTCTTTCACATAGATAAAATATGAATCATTACGGATTGTGGTTTCAAAAAAAATGCCTAATAGCTTTGTAAAATAAAAGATGTTTTTATATACACATTTATTAACCAATTAACAAAACTTAACAAAAATTTACAATTTTCAATAGTTTTTAATTCTATTCAAGTCTATATTAAACAAACGCGCCATCAGATTAATCTAAAAAAATGTAATCGAATTAAAAAGGGAAAAAATAAACTGCATATATTTCCTGGAAATCAATTTATTTATTCATATAACAAAACAAAGTATATAAGAAAAAGTTTTTTTTTTTTTTTGCAAAACAAATTTAGTTATTTGCAAAATTTAATTATTTGCAAATTTAATTATTTGCAAAACAAATTTAGCTATTCAAATTTAATTATTTGCAAAACAAATTTAGCTACATCGACATCGTCAAATAACAATTAGTAGATTAATCAAATACAAAAATACTAACTATAAATGTAGCTTACTATTTTCCCAATTTTTGTGGATTCTGTAGAACGTACTATATAAGGAGAGCTCCCTTTCCTTATATAGTACATTCTACAGAATCCACACTCCTTATTTAAAAAAAGGGGTTGAAAGCTCAACCCCTAAATTTGGTCCCTAATTTTTTGTGCGTTGTGAGATGTTGGCTCTCTATTTGTTCGACAATATGATGAAAAAGCGTTGTAAGATTTATCTAAAATGAAAAAAAAAAATTATGATATGATAAAAGAAGTAAAAACATTACATATCAACACTACAAACTAGTTTACCTGTTGCTGATGTTTTTTATCTAGAGCATTGTTAAAAACAGTTCAAACCTGAAAGAAAAGACATTTATTGCAAAACCATTAACAAAAGCACAAAAGCTATCAGTGCAAACAAATTTAAAAAAAATTAAAACTATTTTTACCTTGGTTGTGGCAAACTAATTTTTTTTAAAACTATTACCTAATGATCAACATAGTAAATTTTAAACAATTAAAGTTTACTAAGTTAAAACCATATTTTAACAGTAAGTAACAGTAAGTAAGTAACAATAAGTAACAGTAAGTAAGTAACAGTAAGTAAGTAACAGTAAGTACAGTAAGTAAGTAACAGTAAGTAAGTAACAGTTAGTAAGTAACAGTAAGTAAGTAACAGTAAGTAAGTAACAGTAAGTAAGTAAAAGTAAGTTAGTAACAGTAAGTAACAGTCAGTAAGTAACAGTAAGTAACAGTAAGTTAGTAACAGTAAGTAACAGTAAGTAAGTAACAGTAAGTAAGTAACAGTAAGTAAGTAACAGTAAGTAAGTAACAGTAAGTAAGTAACAGTAAGTAAGTAACAATAAGTAAGTAACAGTAAGTAACAGTAAGTAACAGTAAGTAACAGTAAGTAACAGTAAGTAACAGTAAGTAACAGTAAGTAACAGTAAGTAACAGTAAGTATCAGTAAGTAGCAGTAAGTAACAGTAAGTAACAGTAATTAACAGTAAGTAACAGTAAGTAACAGTAATTAACAGTAAGTAACAGTAAGTAACAGTAGGTAAATTTATGAAAATTAGTAGAAAAAAAACCAAAGTAGAACTAAAAAAAATAAAAAACTCTATCAACATGGGTGAATGAGAAGGTAGAATTATAAAAACAAACAAAATCAAAAAAAAATAAATAAAGGGATATATAGTTATATGTTTATTTTTATTAAAAACATGATCTTTTTAAATAAAAACATTAATGGTTTCATGAACAGATAAGGATACATCAATAAAGTACATACACAGTGACATTTTTTCATTTAAAGTATTTATTAGATAGCTTTATTTCAGTGATAATTTTATTTATTATGAAAATTATTAACTGCAACTTGAAGTATTCACAAAATCTTAACTGATAATAAAGTATTATTTTGACAGGGAGAATCATAAACACAGCCACAGCAGTAAATCATTATAATATTTTGCATGTTTTGTTAAAATTTTGATGGTGTTTAGCGTAGAAACAGAAGGTATATCTCTTCATCAAAATTTTTTTATAAATTTAACCTAATATTAAAAATAAAAAAGATCAATAAAAGTAAACATATTAATTTTATATAATAAAGCTATTTTGACCTCCCAAAATGAATTCTCGGTTGACCGGTTGAAATAAATAAATAAATAAAATAAGAGATTTAAAAGCAAGGTTTGACAAATAATAAGGATGTTATTTGTAAAATGGATATATTGAAACTTAATAAATTTTGAAAACGCATTTAAAATAGTTTTCTTGTTTATGATACGCTACTTAAATTGCGAGCAGGTGGTTAAAGCGAAATTTTTAAAGCAAAAAAGAGGTAAAGCGATTTTTTTCTTTATTCATTTTATTTTTCAATACTGTCTTGTTTTAATCTTTGTTTTAAAAACGTTCTAACAAATTTATTTTGTATTAATATAATTCAATTATTTAAAACTTATTAATAATTTATATCCATATGAACTCAATAATAAAAATTAATAATTTAATAATAATTTTATAGTTTTAATTCTGCTGCTTATAATATATTCGAGTGTATATTAAATTTATCGTTGTTAAAACTTTTATAATTATTGCATAATAATAGAAACCAGATATTTATTCATTAAGAATTAAACTATATGACGTAAACTATATTCATTATTTAATTAATAATATAATAAACTATGTTTGTAACTATGAACAGTTTTTCTTTCATCTGCACTCAATAAATTGGCTTTATTTTTCTCTAAATCGTTTTATTTATTTTTATTTGTAAGTTTTGCAAATAAATGAATGAATAGTTTAAAGATAAATTAAAATTTGCTAATTGGGCGCGTGCGCTTCTTTTGTTTATGACGGGATTGTTAAAAATATATTCATTAAAAATCTCATTTTATGTAAATTTAATAGTTTTTATAGTGTTTCATTAAACAAATTGTTTGATGTTTCAAAACTTAATTTTAAAAATTTGTTTCGTTATAAATAAATCGTTTAATACTAAGAAGACGAATGTTTAAAACAATTTAAAATAGGCAATAATCAGTTTAAATAGTACCTGCAAACAAGAGTTAGTAATATTAACTAATTAATTATTATTAACTAATTATTATTAACTAATTATGTTAGCGGTTTATGATGAGCAAAAGAGATAAAATGAGCGAATGTTTCTCTTCTTTAACTTTAGAGATTTACTTCATTAATATTCGAAATAATTATATGTAACTTAAGAACATAATTTAGACAGTACTTTTGTTTTCAATTAGTCTTTTCTATTATTTCTCGCGCTTTTCTGACCATTTGCGAAGTTTTTGAATAGAAATGAATTTTTTTAAAATTAATAAAGAATTATTGCATGCCTGCTTGCGCTTTTAAAAAAAGCATTGATTTTAATTAAAACTGTTATAAATGAAATAACTTTATTCTTTACCCTTCAAGCATTAACTTATTTTTGTATTTATAAAGTTTAGTCAAGAAGAACTATTACTAAGATTTAAAGTGAGAAAAAAATTTTTTTTGATCGTCCTAAAAAATATAATTGACCGTCAATTCCTTGAGTTAACCGGTTAAATCAATCACCTGCCTTCAATTCCTTATTTTCCACACTGTTATATATATATATATATATATATATATATATATATATATATATATATATATATATATATATATATATATATATATATATATATATATATATATATATATATATATATATATATATATATATATGTATATATATATACATATATATATATATATATATATATAGATACAGGGTTGGGGTGTAACGAAGTACATTTACTTCATTACAATACTTCGTTACTTTTTGCAGTACTTTTATAGGTAACGAGTTACAATTACATCGCATTACTTTTACTTTTTAATTTTCGTTACTTTAATGACTTACTTTTTTACTTTGTAACGAATTACTTTTAGAAAAAAGTACTTAGTTGGTTTGAATAAAGTATTATCCTCTGGCGAACGTGACGTCACATTAACTGGCTAAATGATATGGGGAAAACATTGCGAAAATGGTGAAAGAATGCAGTGTTTTTGATTGTTCAACCAATGTTTAAAGTCATATATAGAATTGATTCATCTTGCAAAAAGAAACTCTGGTCGCCAAATACAAAACAAATCTATGCATGGTCAAAATTTTTTGTATCTAGTAAGTTTTGTATTTGAATCATCTAAATATTTAAATACAAATTTGTCTAAAACTTGTTTTTTTATGTTTTTATCTTTTTATTCATAGTAAGTATGTTTTTTTCTTTCATGAAAAAAAAGAGAATTTTGAAAAGCATATTGACTATGTTCCATCGGTGAATATGTTAGGTGCTAAAAAAATATAGTGGAGTCATCCCACCGACATAACTGATTGTTGTCACCAAATGAAAGGAGAATAAATAGATTAAACAATTATTTTGGTATATAGTTTATCTTGTTGTTTAAAATGTTTTTGTAAAACTGTTTATGTAATAGTTGCAATTTATTTTTGTCATGCATTAAAATTAAGCATTTATAAATTATGCGTTTGTTGCTTTTTTTTTGTGGATAAAATAATGTTAAACAGCTCGTAGAGCACAAATTATATTAATATGAAATATCAAAGTTATTTTTGCATTTTTTGCGTGGTAATAAAATAGTTGAATCAGACCATATTTTTTTTAAATGTCTGTGTTTGTATTTACTATATGCCTGAAACATGTTTTATGAGAATATCGTGTACAAAAAGTCTTTGTAATAAATCTCAAGTTGATGAAGTCAGTGAACAAATGAATACTGACAATGCCTTGACTGGAGTGTAGGATGTTAGTGTCTTAAACCAACACAAAACAGCAACTGAATTTAGCGAAGACATTGGTTTTAATTCGATTAGCAAAGACATTGATTTTAATTTGATAGCAGATTCACCAAAACAGAATGCACAAATAAATTCAACAACAACAATTGAGAATCCAGAAAGAGATGCAATATACAGTATTGTGAATATTAATTGCATCAAAATTAAAAACAATATAAATCCAGGAAATTTTAAGTTTTCTTGCTCTAATATAATAAAAACTCATGCATTAATATTTTATGTGTCCTCCTCGTGCTGCTATGACTTTCTGCACACGATTTGGCATGGAATTCACTAAATTTTTAAAAATGTTTTGGATTTCTGTGTCTTCAATCCAAATCTGAAGGATAGTGGTGGTAAGCTTAGTTTTAGTTGTGCAGTCATGTTTTGGCAGTCTTTTTTTTACAATTGCCCAGAGATACTCAATTGGATTAAGATCAGGGGAGTTTCCAGGCCATTTAAGGGTTTTAATATTATTTTTTACCATGAATTTCTTGACTTTTTTGGAAGTATGGCATGTGGCTAAATCCTGCTGTAGTATTCCGTTTCCATTTGGAAACACTTTTAACATCTCTGGAATTTAATTTGTGTGTGCAGAACCTCAATGTAAGTGTCAGAGTTCATCATTCCAGTAACTGGGTAGAGTTTTCCTGGTCCAAAAGCAGAGAAACAACCCCAAAACATCTTCTTTTCTGGATGCTTGGCATAATGTTCAATGTATCCGGGTCGTAAAGGCTTACCTTAAGAACGACGAACAAACTGTGACCGTTGGCCTTGCACTTCAAAATGTGATTCATCCGAAAATAAAACCTGCAATCAATAAAAAAACAAGTTAACTGTTATTAAGTCTCTTCAATTTAATACCTTCAATTTAAAAATAGTATGATATACAAATATAATAAATAAAATAGCTGTAAATTTAATAAACACATCTTGTCTTACCTTTCTCCATTGTCCACTTTTTGTATTCCTTTGCCCACAAGAGACGCTTCTTCTTCATGACATCTGTAAGTAATGGTTTTTTAGAAGGTTTTCTGGCAAACCTTCTAACAGCTATAACTTCCTCCGCACAGTACTCGAGTAGACATGAATGTCTGCGTAGCTAAATCATTCATTAGTTGGTCACTTGTCTTTTTTAGATTTTTGATACTCTCCAGCATCAGATATTGGTCATCTCTTTCTGAAGTCTTTCGTTTTAAACCACATTTTCCTTGTCTTAATGGTGATAAGCTGCCTGTTGCAATGTTATGCTTCTTAACCCGGCTAACTGTAAATTGGTTTACTGAACATAATTCTGATAATTCTCCCGATGAGATTTATCAGAATATTGAAGTAAAGTTAATATTTTAGATCTTTTTCTTGGTGTAGTGTCCATCTTTATTTATTTACTTTATTTAAATTTATTTATCCTTCTAATCACAGTTAAATTATAAAAAAACACAGTATAAAACAAAAAAGAAAAAAATGTTTGATGTAATTAATTTGCGCAATACTGTAAGTAGGAATAAATAATTTATGTGAAGAAACATATCATTTTTGTTTAGAAGTATCAGGTTTGAAATTAAAGGCAAATTCTCCATTTAGTTATGCAGACAATAGCATGTATAAAAAAAAAAGTGTAACATTAACAGGTTTAGAGTTTGATGTTTTGGAAAAACTTTTACTATATTTGATTGCAAAAGTTAGCGATAGGAGAAATTCAAAGGAAGAAATGTATAATCAAATCATGGTATGTATAATTAAATTAAGAATAATTACACCTTTGAAATAATTGCTTTCATTTGCAACATTGCAAAACAAACAACCATAAATTATTTTTGAAAGTGGATAGATATTATGCATTTAAAGTTAAGTTGCTTAATTAAAATGCAAAAATAAGATCACTTGTTTGGCACTATTCCTGCAGTTTTCAAAGCAAAGTTCCCAAGATTAACATCAATAATTGATTGTTTTGAGATTTTTATTGAATCTCCATCCTCTTTAATGTCAAGAACACAATTATACAGCCAATAAAAAAAACATTGTACTATAAAAGTATTTATTTCCTGTACTCTACTTGGTGCTATTTCTTTTAAGTCTAAATTCTGGGGTGGAAGATCCAGTGATACCCATAATGTTAGAGAATCACAATATAACTCATTGAAGTATCACATACTTGGTGATTAAATTTTAACTGATTGCAGCTTTACTCTCACAGACGATTTTGCTGTTGGGAGCAGAACTGAATTAATTACTCCAGCTTTCACAAATGGAAAGTCACAGTTATCAACAAAAGAAGTTGAAGATTCAGGAAAAATATCTTCAGTTAGGATCCACATAGAGAGAGTTATTGGACTTATTAAGAATAGGTTTACCATTTTAAAAGGAATCATACCATTACGAACCATTGAGAGTATTAAAGACGAAGTAGTTTCAGCTGATTTAGTAAATTTTGACAAGGTTGTGACTGTGTGTGCAGCATTGACAAATTTAGCTGAAAGCATTGTTTCTAAACCACCATCGGAATGATGGTTGTTTTGAAACAATGCAGTGTTGGCTAACTGGTGAGTAATTATATGAATGTTTGTATTTTGTGTCGACATCTGGTGCAGTGTTGACTCTCTCGTAAGTCATTATGTGTATAATTTTGTTTTGTGTTATGTGTGTTATCATTGTGATGTTATTGTTGTGATGTTTTGTGTTGATAGAAAACTTGGCTTACCTTCTCGTTAGTGTCTATTGTTACAAATGATTATTTGATTTGATTATTACTACTTCTAATTATTCACTAAAAGCCAAGAAACATTCTTTAAACTAAAGCATATATTTAATGTTGCTTTTTTTATCATTAGGGTTGTTCTTAGGTCACAAAAACAGTCTGACAAAGTAAGTTTCTTCTTTGTTATTTATTCAGTCACATTTTTAATAATTTTTTATTTTTCACAAAAACATAAAAGACATTGATGTTATAATTCAAATTGTTATAATTAGTAACTTTGATCATTTCATTATTATACTGTGAAAAATATTTTTTATTTATAACAATTATTGCACATATATTAAAAATATACGAAATAGATATTACACTGTGGAAAGCTTTAAGCAAAATATATAATTTTTAAATATTATTAGAAATCAATATGTAGTATTTTTGTTTTATTTATTGACTAGTCTGTGAACTGTGCAATAATTTCAAAATGATGAATTAATTAAACTCCATGATTCCTTTAGGCATATTGGCACAGATTAATTGTAATATAACGCTAAATTTCGTTCTAAAAAGTCAAGTAAAATCTCTTCAGCCTGTAAAATAGATAGTTCTGTCTAATCCCGACATTTTTATATTATAATTTCTTTTTTACATATTTATTTACATATTATAATCAGTATTAAAATGTAAAGTTGTTGTTGCGTTTGAAATTGTTGCCATTAAGCAAATAAACAGTCATCGCTTGTCCCTGAGGTTCTTTTTTTCGGACTTTCAAGTGCAATCCCCGTGTAATTTATGTATCACTTATTGACATAATTTATGTATCACTTATTGACACTTATTGACAGGTATTTTATATTAATTATAATAAGTATTTATAATATAGTAACTTGATCAAAAGTACGTAAGACAAATGATTTGATCTATTCCTTTAGACCGGTTGCGTGGACACAGTGGGGCAATTAGTTTAAGTGCACATATATGATTACGCAAAAAATTTCTTTCTCTTAATTACTATGAAAGTAATTAACATCTTTCAAAGAGATTGCAGTTAAACAGACGACTTAAAGGTTAAAAAAAATTTTCTTACTTTTAATTACTATGAAAGTAATTAACATCTTTCAAAGAGATCGCAGTTAAACAGACGACTTAAAGGTTAAAAAAAATTTTCTTACTTTTAATTACTATGAAAGTAATTAACATCTTTCAAAGAGATCGCAGTTAAACAGACGACTTAAAGGTTAAAAAAAATTTTCTTACTTTTAATTACTATGAAAGTAATTAACATCTTTCAAAGAGATCGCAGTTAAACAGACGACTTAAAGGTTAAAAAAAATTTTCTTACTTTTAATTACTATGAAAGTAATTAACATCTTTCAAAGAGATCGCAGTTAAACAGACGACTTTAAAAAAATGCTACATATTAAACACACTATATATGTGTTTAAAAAAACTATTAATGTGTTTAAAAAAACTATTAATGTGTTTAAAAAAACTATTAATGTGTTTAAAAAAACTATTAATGTGTTTAAAAAAACTATTAATGTGTTTAAAAAAACTATATATGTGTTTAAAAAAACTATTAATGTGTTTAAAAAAACTATTAATGTGTTTAAAAAAACTATATATGTGTTTAAAAAAACTATTAATGTGTTTAAAAAAACTATTAATGTGTTTAAAAAAACTATTAATGTGTTTAAAAAAACTATTAATGTGTTTAAAAAAACTATTAATGTGTTTAAAAAAACTATATATGTGTTTAAAAAAACTATTAATGTGTTTAAAAAAACTATTAATGTGTTTAAAAAAACTATATATGTGTTTAAAAAAAATATTAATGTGTTTAAAAAAACTATTAATGTGTTTAAAAAAACTATTAATGTGTTTAAAAAAACTATTAATGTGTTTAAAAAAACTATTAATGTGTTTAAAAAAACTATATATGTGTTTAAAAAAACTATTAATGTGTTTAAAAAAACTATTAATGTGTTTAAAAAAACTATATATGTGTTTAAAAAAACTATATATGTGTTTAAAAAAACTATTAATGTGTTTAAAAAAAGTAATAATGTGTTTAAAAAAACTATTAATGTGTTTAAAAAAACTATTAATGTGTTTAAAAAAACTATATATGTGTTTAAAAAAACTATTAATGTGTTTAAAAAAACTATATATGTGTTTAAAAAAACTATTAATGTGTTTAAAAAAACTATTAATGTGTTTAAAAAAACTATTAATGTGTTTAAAAAAACTATATATGTGTTTAAAAAAACTATTAATGTGTTTAAAAAAACTATATATGTGTTTAAAAAAACTATTAATGTGTTTAAAAAAACTATTAATGTGTTTAAAAAAACTATTAATGTGTTTAAAAAAACTATTAATGTGTTTAAAAAAACTATTAATGTGTTTAAAAAAACTATTAATGTGTTTAAAAAAACTATACATGTGTTTAAAAAAACTATTAATGTGTTTAAAAAAACTATTAATGTGTTTAAAAAAACTATTAATGTGTTTAAAAAAACTATATATGTGTTTAAAAAAACTATTAATGTGTTTAAAAAAACTATATATGTGTTTAAAAAAACTATTAATGTGTTTAAAAAAACTATTAATGTGTTTAAAAAAACTATTAATGTGTTTAAATAAACTATTAATGTGTTTAAATAAACTATTAATGTGTTTAAATAAACTATTAATGTGTTTAAATAAACTATTAATGTGTTTAAAAAAACTATTAATGTGTTTAAGTAAACACACTATTACTGTATTAGTGTATTTACTTAAGTAAACACACTAATAGCATTAGCTTGTTTAATATGTAACCTAATATGAAGTTTCCTGTAATAAAGTTTATTAGTTGTATAAAAAGCTATTTATTAAATCTAACTTATTTTGGTAACGTTCAGAAGCATCTTTTGATAGTTTTTTTTGATAATCATAAGACATTTTCAAAGCGTTTAAGTAGTATTGTTTTGAAATCAACGCGTTTGTTTGCTCCCACATCAAAATGGTAGATACTTTTATTTTTTATTTACTCAATGATCACGTAATTTTTTTGCCGCAAGAATAATATTTACAACAATATTATCACGCCGCATGTCAACAAACCGTAATTCGATTGTGGAAAACTCTAGAACATTTTACAGCCGGTACCGGTTTCAATTTCTTGATATTATCAAGAAATTGAAAGCGATACCGGCTGTAAAATGCCGGTAATGTATTGAAACCGATACTGGCTGTAAAATTTTCTAAAGTTTTCCATAATGGAAATTACGGTTTGTTGACATTTGGCGTGATTATAATGGCAGCCTCCAGTAGTGCTATTGAAGTTGATAAATCAAAATCTCCTTGGCCAGACTTAAATGCGATGATTAATTGCGTTAACGTTACTGAAAAACTTTGTAAAATTGTTTTGCTTGATGAGTGCACGACAGCCTAAACAGGTTTCAGCATATAGTAACTCTCCATCTTACCTCCGGAAACATCTTAAAGTATATATTTTTTGTATTTAATGGATTTTTTGTAGTTAATGTAACTTGTGGATTTTTTGTAGTCGTAGTTAATCATTTAATGGTTATTACATCATACTAAAAATGGAATGAATTCTCTATAGAATATATAACAACTTTTAGATACAAAGTCTTGAATATTTACCTGTTTGAATTAATTTTTTTTTAATTATATAATTTTTTGGAGAGAATGTTTTTTTTTACTTTGCTTTTTGTAATGTTGTTATGTTGTGCTACATTTGTTTGTTCTACAAAGTAAGTTTCAAAAACTTTTTTTTTTTTCAACACACTGCTTTAAGTTTTTTTTAAATATATTTATATTCTGGAATTTAGTTATAATTTTTTTACTGTAATTTTTATTTAGTTAGTTGTGTAAAACGATTAATTAATTAAAAAGTACAATGAACTTTATTATTTACAAAATAAGATTGTTATTGGTTTAAGTTTTTTGTAGCAAGTTTTGATCAGGTATATTTTTATTGCAACTTTTATTTTGTACAGTAGTTGTATACTTGCCTTAACTGTTTAAAAATAAACTGAAGTTTTATTTTATAAACCAGAGTTGATGTTGGTTGCTATTGTGAGCTTTTTTGTTAATTGTTATATTATAGAGATGTTGTTATGTTTTTATCTTGTCTTAGAACACATGTGTGTTAAATATAAAGATATTTTTAAATTTATTTTTTGTCTGATATTGTTGTTGTTGTTATATATATTTTATCTTGCAGGGATACAGCAAACTTCAAAAACACGACAAGTTATTTTTTAGTTTTCAGGTATTTAATGTTTCTTCTCTGTGTTTTTTTTCACTTTGTGTTTTTTAAGCCAAATGCATTTGATGTTTATTTTTCTATTTCAAAAATTTATGTATTATTAGTAACATAGCATTATAGGTGTAATTTGAGTTTCTTTAGAGAACTCATTCCACTAAAATAAAGGAGTATAAAAAAATGGAATTCAATGTACATGTCTATGGAACGGATGAACAGGCTGATAACTGAAAAAAGAACTGATGCAATGAACGGCATTTGTGACAACCTTGATTTGACTCAGTTTCAACAAGCTGAAGTAGCATTTATTACAGAGCATGTCTCTGTTAGGAAGCCTCTTGCTCAAGCTTTAATTATCTTGCAGTCTGAAACAAAGGCCTACATGGCATACTTGCAGCCGGCAAGAATGATTTTGAAAGATAAAATGAAGTTCCTTCTTCGCAGCAGCTCAATCCAGTACTGCGAGCAAATAGTGGAAAAAGTTGATGCTGCCATAGATAGCAGATACAGTCAGTACATTATGAATGCTTAGTTAATAGCAGCAGCAATTGTCCATCCAAAATTTAAGACATTTTGGGTCAAAAACAGTGTACAGAAAAAATTGCTATGTAATTCTTTGAGAACAAGATTCGACAGCAGCAACAGCTGGCTAAAAATAATTGCTAGTACAAATTCAGCAGATAAAACAGCCATGTCTGAAATTGAAGACAATTTTTTTCAATTTAGATTATCTTATGACATTAGTACAGCTACAAATAATATTGTTTCAACATACATTAGTAGCACCAGTTCATCACTTGATGATCTTCATGGCTCTCCACTGTTAATAAAATGTCTTTTTTGAACTGAACACTGCTTTGCCAGCAAGTGCAGCCTGCGAACGTTTATTTAGTGTAGCAGGACAAGTGTTCATGACAAACCGCACTAGAATGAAAGATGAACATTTTGAACAGCAACTGCTATTGCGCGTCAATAGAAAATTCTAGTAGACTTAATGTTGATGAATAAATTTGTTTTATTCCAAGAAAAAAAGATTTACAGATAAATTTATTTCTTGCATGTACAAACATACAAGAAATAAGTTTATCAATAAATCTTTTTTTCTTCTTTTACTTTGTAACTAAAAAATACTTTCAACATACTGTACTTTTTTACGTTTACTTAAGTATTTTTGTTCAGCAAGACTTTTTACTTCTACTTCGTTACTTTTGCAGTTAGTACTTTTACTTTTTACTTAAGTATTTTTAAAATGTAACAACCCCAACCCTCCTGAAATATACGCAAATTTATGTCAAAAACACTTAATAAGTGACAGTTTTATTTTATTTAAAGAAAAAGAAACAGGCTATAAAAATTCGAAAAATACAAACAATCAACAACAAACAAACATTTATTTATAGTTTTATAGTAAAATTAAACAATGAAAAACATCATTTCCTCTTGAAACTAAAAATTTATCAGCTCTAATTTGCTTGCAGACCTTGCTTGAAAGACTGCGTAGAATACTGATCCGCGCGTAGAAAAGCCTAGAAACTACTTTTAAAAGCGAAAGTGAAACGACACTGCTACTACTACTACTACTACTACTACTACTACTACTACTACTACTACTACTACTACTACTACTACTACTACTACTACTACTACTACTACTACTACTACTACTTCTACTATTACTACTACTACTACAACTATACTACAATAAACGTGATAGTAGCAGATTTTTTACCCTTATGTTACCTTTATCTAATTCGTTAAATAATCGAGTCTACGGGACTTAATAAAAGCAGTGTTAGTGTTTTTTTTTTAAAATTATCATATTCTAGGTTAAGTTAAGTTATTTTAACTATTACGAACTGTTTCTTCATGGTAACAACTGAGTTATTTATCATGCAATTATGGAAGCAATTATAGACAAGTAGCATGAGGGATCATTCACTGTTCCCCGACTCCCCGTTGAACCTGCTTACAAAGCAACAGTTTTAATTCAAAACACTTCTAGTTTTCCTCTTAATTTACAGAAAATATAAAAATTTTCACGACTAATTTTCACTACTAGTCCCGTAAAAGAATTATTATTCAGTTTCAGAAATATTCATGGTAAATAAATGACTTTTACTAAAGAAGTATGTCAATTTTTTTTGTTAATTCAATATGACAACATAAAAAACTACTTTCAAAATAAATGAGTAGTAAGGAAAAAGTTTGTTATATTATTGTTCCTTTACATCGAAAAGTTAATGTTTACCCTTAGTTTAACAATAAAATAGTTGTTGAGTCACATTAACAACGCTCAAAGACAAAAATTCAGGTAGCATTAGGTCATATTTTTAGTAAAACTTAAAAGTAACATTCTTTTAGCTTATTTAGAGTACTTTTTAAAATTTATTACTTGTGACTAAAAAATTACATTGTGTAACATTAAAGAGAATAAAAACTGTATACTTTGATTAATAATCATTAAACTTAAATGAAAAAAAACAACCCAAATCGTACTCAAATTCATTTAGGTGATATTACAAAGTGACCTAAAATGAAAAATTCAATTTAAAAACATCCACCAGAAATGTTGTGCTGAAAACTGTCTGAATAATAATAATCCATGGGATTTTGACATATTTTGAGAACCATTTATTTGATTTTGATAAGTTTTCGATTGTTTGAAATCAAATTTTTCCCTTTAAAAACAATATATAGGTAGCCTAATAAAGGTTTATCGTAAACAAGGAAAAGTTATTAGCGATTAGATTTGAGGAAACTCATTTTAGACAAGTAACCTACAAATAGTAAGGTTCAAATTAAATAGCGAGCAAAAGAGAGTGTATAAAGTTTAGAAAAAGACTGCAGTCGTGTCCTTAAATTGTGGAATGTGTGAGGCGGATCGGAAAGAAAATTAAAAAATTAAATAAGAGGTCCATCAATTTTAAAACTTGTATAAAAAATGATTATTTCAAAGTCAATGTATTCACTTATTGATTTTAAAAAATATTTTCAAAATGAAACATAGCTACAAGATAAACTAAGAAGAAGAAATTTCCCAAAAAATCCCAACAGCAATTCAGAAAAACAAAAAACGCTGTGCTAGTAACTGTACAAATGTGGGATTTTTGAAATATTTCTCTTGAAATTTTTGAAATATTTTGAGAACCATTTCTTTGATTTTGAAAAGTCTTTCGTTGCATTAAATCAATTTTTTCCCCTTTTAAATAATGGCAATTCTGGAAGATCCTAATAGCAATTTAGCGATGACCAATTGCGCTGACAAAAACTTATAGAAGAAAAGAATCAAGGAAATTGAATATGCATTTTAAAAGGTAATGAAACTTGTTGCAAATTCGTTATGTGACGCTAGTAGGTCAGTAATTTTATACTATCCTAAACGGAACAATGCTTGTCGTTTTGCTACAAACAAATAATGGCAAAAAATTTAACAAGAAAGTTATGGTTTTAAAAGTTTATGTTGTTTCAAAATTTTTCAACAAATCTGAACAAAATAGCTTCTGCTAAAATAAATCCCGATGTAAAAAATTTAAATAAAATTAAAATATTTGAACATTTAATGTTGTTAAAAACGATTGTATTTTTTTATTTTGCTCAAGGAGGAAAAAGGCTTAACTTGCCATACTTTCCAATATTCGTGTTTGTAGCTTATATCAAATATTTTTTTTCGAACGACAACATTTTTGTATAAAATATTATAAAAATAAGCATTATTGTTGAGATTCAAAAATAACTTTTTTTAAAATTTTTTTGTAAAAACCGTCATTAGCTACATTGAGTAGTTCACGCTTCCTTCTTTAACGATATCGCTAACTTATACGCTTGTAATGCTGTTAACAAAACTGTGTGTTGTTGGTGTTAACAAAACTGTGTGTTGTATACGCTGGTGTTAACAAAACTGTGTGTTGTATATGCTGGTGTTTACAAAAAGGGCTATGTTACCTGTATTTACATAACGTAAATACAAGTAACAACGCCAAACTCGGATTTGTGACGGGAATAACTTTTAAAAAACTAACTGATTTAACAATTATTTAAAAAATGGCAACAAAAATTTTCATAAAATAGAAGGTTTTATGTACTTAATATAACAACTTCTACAACATTTAATAATGAAATTTTTTTTGGGAAATCTTACTCTTAAATGCAGAAAAATTGTTTTTTAAAAAAGTAAGCAGACATTTTATTAGTAGCCGTATAACAAAAACTTATTTGAAAAATTTATTAAAAGTAATTCCATACGGATCGAAACTACCGTTTTCTTTGGAACCAAAAATTACCTTTATCCAATAATTTATAAAAAATGCTGTATAAATATTATATAAAAACTACCTCATTCAGTATTTTACATATTTTTTATAATGAGAAAAAAAATAAGTTTTTGACATTTTAGAACAAAAACTGTTTATTATGCTCCAATATCTTAATTATATTTTATTTTATTTTAATACATACTTCATTATAAGTCATGACCTGCAACCAATTCACAAGGAGCACGTTTTAAATGTTCCCCAATGAATCTGTCAATAACTTCTCTCGTTTTAGTTTCCAACAAAAGTGCAGCTGAGAGAACAAAATCCTAATATAATTAATATTGATTAATAATTAAGCAATCTGAGGCTGATTTATCAGATTCTGGGTTCATGTATTAATAAACTGTTAAATTTGCCTGACATTTCTTATTAGATCAATATTGGACAATGCTTGTCATAATTTCATCCTGTATTTACGAGGAATTAAATATTTATTTGACTAATTTAATCCGAGAACAACTTAACAGAAAAGTTAAATGTTAAATTGAATATATAATTTTTCATTAAGTAAAATAAAAACTCATTTTTTATAAAAATCCTTTTCGTAACAGTTTTTTCAGACTTTTTTCTAATTATAATGTTTAAAAAAGAGTGTTTGATTCCTAACATACTTTGTAAGAAAGTACTGCTTTATAAGTAAGGTGACTGGCCAACAAATTGTTTTAAACGATTAACCTAAATCAAATGTTAAATTAAGTTCACTGCAATACCAGATTAGCACAAAAATTTTTTTAAATCTGGCATCCGGTCAATTACACATGTGTAATTGATGATGCAACAAATAATGCATAACATATAAAATAAATCACAAACCATAAATAAATTGAAAAAAACTTAGTTACTCAAAAAAAAAAAAACCTTTTAAAACAGATCACACACCGCTATTTATACATTATAAATGATGACCACTCACCATTGAACTTATTTGTATCAATGTCTGTAGTAGAGTAAAAAATTCATTATTTATAAAAAACAACCAAAACCAATATATTAATACGTTAGGCAATATTTGTTACCTAAAATACTAAGAAGAAAAGAATAAAAAATTACTTACATCTTTTATCCATCAACATAAACAAAGATGTTGTGTCACCATGATTTTCCAATCAACAGTTTGCATTGGTTTGGTTTGGCAAAAGGATTTGGCGGGCATGGTCAATTTATTCACAATCGTGAATAATATAATATAAATAAAAATCAACAGCAGTATTCTACTATTTTTAACGTTAATACGCTTTAACAGGAATTGGTTTTGAAATGCTTTTAAACAAATCTTTTAAATAAAATGATTTTTAACATTATATAGTAAATGTTATTTGCAATGTTTGAAACTATTTTATTTAATTTATTATTCACGCTTGATTAAAAAAAATCACGTCTTTTTAAAATTTTTACATAGAACAATACGCCTCCAACTTCCTGAGCAATGATTAGTATTCTGCGGGGATAATTGTTGAGCAATACTTTTCTCTATCATTTTTGAAATTCAGCAAAGCTTAACATGCATTTGTAAATGACCTTAAAGCAAACAAAGCTATTATAATCATCTGAAAGAATTTTTATGATCTTTAAGTTTAAAATTTTTATTAATAGTTATTTAACCTAAACTTTTGGAGATTGTAAAAATAGCTGGAAAAACAACTTATATAAAATTTTAACAAAATTTTTGTTTGGTATCAAACTAATAAACTATTTTTTTAAATTTTTTTTAAGTTAAACTACCAATACTTTCCAAGAAGATGTGTAAATAAGTTGCTAGTGTGATTATATGTATCACATGTAACCACAGCATTGCACAAAAAATCTTTAAATCTATCATGCAGTCAATTTCACATCATATAAATTAAATCACAAGCCATAGATAAATTAACAATAGTTAATTTGCTTAAAACTGCGTTTAAAACAGATCAAAAACCACTGTTTACGTGTTGCGAATAATTACCTCTTGGCATTGATTTTCTTTGCATTAACGCCTGCTGTAGTAGTGCAACAAAGTTACTATTTGTAGAAAGCAACCAAATTACTTTGCAAAACATTTAGCGCTTTTTTGAAGTAACAACAAACAAAGAAAAAATGTACTCACCTCTTTTAACCATCGACAAAACGAAGATATTAGGCCAGCAAAATTCTTCAATTGTTGGCCTCAGTTTTGGTCGGCAGATTGACATAGAATTTTCTCACAACAAGCAGCAGAATTTTTGTTGAATATTATTGAGCTTGAGTTCACTTGTTCTTAAAGAAGTTCTATGGTGTAAATACTGGCAAAAACAAAAATAATAAATTTTTATTACCAACTTGACCAGATAATGTCTTTACGGAAAGAAATCATTAAAAAAAAAACGTCGCATATGCCTTCTAATTTAGTATTTAAACAGTTCAATTAACTTATAGATTAAAAAACAACTTTGTTCCATTTTTAATTAAATTTGTTGCAGAAATAGTGAACAATAGAAATAAGTTTATTTCAATTTTTCACTATTTCTGTGAAAAAAAACATTTTTTATAAAATTTCCAAAATTTTATAAAAAATGTTTTGACTAAACAGAAGAAAATATAAAGTACCGAGGCAGGAGGTACTAAAGCAATTTTGAAGCGCCTAGTCAACTTACAGATTATCTGTGAATGGCTCTATTCACATCACTTATAAGTCAAACATAAACTTAAATAAAATTTAGTTTTTATACTTTTTCCTATTAATTCTTTGTATAATTCAAAAATTAAAAATTGAACAGAAATATATATATATATATATATATATATATATATATATATATATATATATATATATATATACATATATATATATATATATATATATATATATATATATATATATATATATATATATATATATATATATATATATTAGGGTTGGCCAAAATCTAACAAATTTGAAAATTACACGTGGGTGCATAAAAAGTTGTTCCTTACCATATAAAAATTATTATTGTAAATAAAAAAGTTTTCTAGGATGTTTTTAAGTACAGTCGCATTTTATTTTGTGGGATTGGGAAACATTTAGCATCTATTCCAAATATTTAAAATGCTTTACTTATCGCACAAAATATATTTTACATTAAAAAAACGAATTATTTATTCTATATAACCAAGGTGCTATCTGGTGCAGTGATGCATGGTATAACGGAAATTGTTATTTGAATTGAACAAAGTCAGAGAATAACTCTTTCTTACTGAAATTAACTACAAGTTTTCTATGATTTTCAACAACTTCTATTATTTCGTTTTGTACTTCCTTATCCTAAAATTAGCCAAAAATTCTGTATAAATATCTGAATAAAATTTTAAATACTTTTTTAGATACCTTTGTCTCACATTTGTGAGTCTCTGAAGAGAATCCGAACATAACTTGATTTCTCGCTCTGCAACATCGTTTGTAACCTTGACTGTTTTAATAAAATATTTCATCTTTAAAAAGTTTCCATCTTCCTCCCATTCTGAAGGAGGAAGTTTGACGTTTACCGTTATCGTTTAAGTTATGAAAGAGCAACCAAGATCTTTTCCCAATATATGACAATATCTCTGAGTTCTTGTGAACAGATGGAAGATTAGGTTTTCCAGAGTTGATAGCAAGTGGCTTTTCCGCATTTATCATTTTTAACGCAATATTAGCCTTTTCTTTAGCAGAAACCTTATTAGAAAAGAGACTGAAGACTAACACCTCCTCAGTTAGATACCATTAATACCTGTTAAGAACTTCTTAAACTTTCTGAGCTGCATTAGAGAAGCCTGAGATCTGCCCCAGAGCGCCTAGATCATTGTATAAATGAATACCGTTAATTGGTGCATCAGAGCCATTTGTTGCTTCTAATTATGCTTTAACTTATAAAACTGAGCTGAAAGTCAAAAAGATTTTTAACTTTGCTACATCAGAATCGAGTAAATCTTCTTTAAAGATGAACATTTTTGGTGCATGTAACAAGTGTGACATCCATCTGGCATGATGATTTGCTCCACAGGTTTTCCAGACATAAGGTTCTGGTCCGCCTAAAAGATAAAGTGCTAACTCTGCAGCTTCCTTATATTCACCTCGGCGATGCTTCCATTTTACTTGTTTCTCTAAGAACACACGAGTTTTGTCTGCTTTCGTTTTAAGGAAAGAATTTTCAAGATCTAGAAACCTGTTTAGTTTTTTTAGTGGAGCCTTCTCTGCGCAAATCCATTCTTGTTGAAAATCTTTGAAATCTATATTATAATTAGCTTTTTTTTCTTTTTTAAATAAGGATTTTCAAAATGCTTCCAAAATCAGTTCTAAAATGTGATGACGACAAGCCAGCCAAAGAAGAGTTTTCATTGGTTTACAATACTCTAAAAGAGTTGTAGCCCCATTTTTAACTCCTATATTACATGCAGTCCTATCAAAAACCTGGGCAACAATGTTGGCTTTGAGATCCCACTTCTCTAAGTCTTCCAAGATTCTTTTGCAAATAGAAAGTTCTGTACCAGACTGTATAGGTTTTATTGATAATATTTTTCCTTCAACGCAATTAGGAAAACCACCGACCAAAACAGTTAAATACTCAAACCTTTGCCCTGAGATTTGTTTTAAAAGTTTTCCGTCTCGATGAAGTGTCAAATAATCTGATTTAATCTTATTTTAAAATTCTGTTATTATTTTCCTTGCCATTACTTGCCTATTTAGCTTTCTTGATCTTCTTATAGTATTTATTGAAAGGCTAAAATCGTCAGGTTTAACACCACCTGTATAAAATTTAAAAAAATATATTTCTTTTTAAACTTGTATACCATAATGTTGTTTATTTATAAATAAAAAACAAACCTAAACCTAGAATTGTAAAAGTATTCATCATCAGCTGAGGATTTGATAACTTAGTTCTATCTGCAGTTGCTGTTATCATTGGGTAAGAAATGAAGTTTTTTGGCAAAACCAGTGTGATATTATCTGATCCGGTATCTTTTTTTTCTCCTTGCTGCTTTTTAGAAATATTAAGCTAAGGATCACTTTTAGGAGAGTTTGGAGATGCAGAACTTATAGAATGACTAGATTTAGTGACACGAGAGTATTAATATTAGTCACTACTATAACCAACCAGCTTAACAGTTTCTTCATCATCTATTTTTTTTCTTTTTTCTTTTTCAGTTGCCACCTGTTTCTTTTCGATTCTTTCTTTTTTTCTCCTAACACTAAAATGTAGCAAATTATCTTTTACACCAATTCCTCTAGTTTTTATTCCATTTTTAAGAGCTGTAAACCAGGCAATATCTTCATCTGCATCCTTAGCTGATTTGGTCTTTCTAATGTCATCTTTCCAACTAGGAGAACTAATATCAAAAATGCCATCTAATGATTGAATAAAGTTTTGTTCAAGTAAACTCTTCTTATTAAAAATCCTATTTTTAGATTTTGCAAGCAACCTCCTTTTGTCACGCAGCCTTAAAATATTGTCAATACTGTACTTGTCTTGTTTATAAGAATGCCAGCCTTATTCCAAAAGAGCTTGACTGATTTAATAGTAAGCAATGCAGCTAACTTAGATTTCGAAATGTTGCTTTGAGTGTGAAATGCCTCCCTAACTTTAGTAAACTCTTCATAAGAGCTATCAAAAACTTGCAAGTGATACCTTGAAATGAATGATGCAAATATTTTAAAACTTTAAATAAACTTTCAAAAACATAAAGTTATAACTTCAGTCTTAATATAGTATTAAGCTTAACCTGAAGAATTTATAAACATTTCTGGTAGTGGGCAAAGAGCTTGTTTTTGAATATTCTAACGGATATCGAACCAACCATATTTTGTTAGTTGACTTCAATACTTTCAAGTATTTCTTTTTTACCGACTTTTTTAATTTGGTTGGTTCAATGTCATTTTTCTTTGGTTTAATTAGTGACATTTTCTTTATCAAAAATATACTTTAAATTACATAAACTAGAATTGAAAACAAGGTAAGCATATAGTATTAACCACTTAGTTATCTTAATTATATAGACAATAACTTGGCTGATAATAATAAATAGTCAGTACGTATGTTAGTAAGCATCTAGGCCTAATATAGGCCTAGATGCTTATATATATATATATATATATATATATATATATATATATATATATATATATATATATATATATATATATATATATATATATATATATATATATATATATATATATATATATATATATATATATATATATATATATATATATATATATGTATATATATATGTATATATGTATGTATATATATATATATATGTATATATATATATATATATATATATATATATATATATATATATATATATATATATATATATATATATATATATATATATATATATATATATATATATTGTATCTAAAACTGCTTATAAATGATCTATATCTTTATCTCTAATAGACTAAAACTTTTGAAATATTCTTTGGTCACGGCGATTCTCTTTCAGTACGATTTTTAGTAAAAAGTGAGTTTATTCCAAATTTTTTAAATACGAACTCAAATTCAGGAATACCACGAATATAATTTTTTAGAACCACTAAGCTGTATTTTGCATTGGTTGCATATATAATCTCCAAGATACGTATATATATATATATATATATATATATATATATATATATATATATATATATATATATATATATATATATATATATATATATATATATATATATATATATATATGGCATCAACTTCTAAAGATGTATAATATTTTCTTTGCCGCTTTTCATAAGTCTCTGTAAAATTGTTTTCAGAATAAATATTACTTTCATTGATTTGTGATTCTTGATTTTACCTTTGTTCTAACTTAAAATTCTTATTTCTAACAGAACCAAGAACCTGTTTTGACTGTTTTGGCTGGATAACAATTTCAGGGAACATTTCATCAAAATACAACTTCCCATACACTTAACTTTTAGTTATTTTTATTTTTTTATCTATTATTTCTTTCTCAAATAACTCATCAACTATATTGTCAATTAAGGTCTTATCCGTTATTCTCGGCGTAGCGAGAATAACTTTGGTGGTAGAGAATGCTTTTTTTGCTTTTCTTGACGAAAGATAATTGCTAAGACAAAGACATTTGCTTGCCTTACAAAATGGTATTAAACATCAGCAGTATCCTGTTTATTTAAAAGATTTAAATTATGAATCATAGTTGTTGTATACTTTCGTACAACAATAGAAATCATTCCATCCTCAATTGTTAAGCCAAGACCTCTATTCCAAAACCTAGAAAAATGCTATTGTCTAATTTTTTTTCTTTAAAGTAAGTTATTGTAGAGAAAAAGAAGTTTTGTTGTAAAAAAAATAGGTTCCTTCGCTTCCCTCAAGTTATTTTTAATATTTTTTCTAATAAATCAACAGAATCTTCAAAAATGTAACAAAAGTTTCAAAATGAAATAAGTGAAAACCTGTTTTATTGTTGCCTTTGTCATATTTTTTATTTTTTATGTAAGTTTTCAAACAGAAAATAGGGGTTTTGTCGTAAAAAAATTAGGTTCCTTTGCTTCTCTCGAATGTAATTAAACATTCTAATAAACCTATAGAATCTACAAAAATATAATAAAAGATGCCAAAAGAAATCAGTGAAAACGTGTTTTTATATTGTTATTGTCTTATTTTTTAATTTCAAGTTAGTTTTTGTACAGAAAAAGGGATTTTGTCGTAAAAAGTTTAAGTTCCTTTGCCTGCCTCAAATTTATTTAAACATTTTTTTAATAAGCCAACAAAATCTACAAATATATAACAAAAGATTACAAAAGAAATTAGTGATATCCTGTTTTTTTTTTGTTGCTTTTGTCTTATTTTTTCAATTTTAAGTATGTTTTAGTACAGAAAAAGGGGTTTTGATGTAAAAAACTTAGATTCCTTTGCTTCTCTAAACTTTATTTTAACATTTTTTATAATAAACCTACAAAATCAACAAAAATATAAGAAAAGATAACAAGACAAATCAGTAAAAACGTGTTTTTTTGTTGCTTTTGTCTAATTTTTTAATTTTAAGTAAGTTTTTGAATAGAAAAAGAGGTTTTGTTATAAAAAACCTTTTTAATAAATCTTCAAAATCTAAAAAAAATATCAAAAGATTAGAAAAGAAATTAGTGAAAACCTGTTTTTTATTTGTTTTATTTAGAAATATTCATTTTCGTAAAAAATTTGAATAAAAAGATTACTTCTGCAAAAAGCAAAGGTTTAGATGGGTGCCTTGGCTTTAATTTCTTATCTTCTCTAATAAGCTAACAGAATTTATAAAATTAATATAGAGGATTTAAAAATAAGTCAATAAAAACCTGTTTTATTGTTGCTTCAGTCTTATTTTTAACTTTAAGTAATTTTTTGGAGAGAAAAAGGGGTTTTGTTGAGAAAGACGCAAGTTCCTTTGCTACCCTTAAATATATTTTAACATTTTCTTTAATAAACTCACAGATTTTACAAAAATATAACAAAAGATTTCATAAAAAATCAGTAAAAATCTGTTTTTTGTTGCTTCTGTTTTATTATTTAATTTTAATTAAGATTTTGTACAGAAAAACGGGTTTTGTCGTAAAAAACGTAGATTCCTTGCTTTCCTCAAGTTTATTTTAGAATTTTTTAAAATAAATAATGCCAAAAGAAATCAGTGAAACACTGTTTTTTTATTGCTTTTGTCTTATTTCTTAATTTTAAGTAAGTTTTTGTACAGAACTCGGGGTTATGTCGTTAAAAACATAGTTCCCTTTTTTTCCATTAAGTTTATTTTAGGATATTTTTTAATAAACGTAAAGAATCTACAAAAACATAACAAAAGATTTTAAAAGAAATGAGTAAAAGTCTGTTTTTTTGTTTCTTTTGTCTTATTTTTTAATTTTAAGTAAGTTATTGTACAGAAACGAGGGTTTTGTCGTAAAAAACATAGGGTGAATTGCTTCCCTCAAGTTTAATTAAACGTTTTTTTTGATAAACGTACAGAATCTACAAAAATAAAAAAGATGATTAGAAAAAAATCAATAAAAATCTGTTTTTCTATTGTTTTATTTAGAAATATTTTTATTTGTAAAAAATTTTATTGAAAAAAAAAGTACTAGAGCGATAAAACATAATTTAGGATGGGTGTCTTGACTTTAATTTACTATTTCTTTTAAATTAATTTACAGAAATTATAAAAATAATATAAAAGAAATAAAGGAAGTCTGTAAATACCAGTTTTTTTGTTGCTTTTGTATATTTTTTTAATTATAGGTAAGTTTTGTAGAGAGAAAGGGGTTTTGTCGTAAAAAACACAGGTTCCCTTGCTTTCCTCAAGTTTTTGTAAACATTTGTTTTTTAAAATCTGAAGAATCTAAATAAAATCAACACAAGATTCCAAAGCAAATGAGTAAAAACGTAATTTTTTGATGCCTTTGTCTTATTTTTTAATTACAAATAAGTTTTTATACAGATAAATGGGCTTTGCCGTAAAAAACTAAGGTTCCTTGGCTTCCCTCAATTTTATTCGAAAATTTTTTAATTAAATCTAAAGAATCTACAAAAATATAATTAAAGGTTTAAAAGGAAATTAGTGAAAATCTGTTTTTTTGTTGCTTTTGTTTTATTTTTCAATTTTAAGTAAGTTTTTGTACAGAAAATGGGGCCTTGTCGTAAATAAAATTCTTTGCTTTACTCAAGTTTATTTTATTATTTTTAAATAAACCTATAAAATCTTCAAAACAATAATAAAAGATTCAAAAGGAAATCAGTTAAAACATGTTTTTTAGTTGCTTTCGTCTTATTTTTTAATTTTAAGTACAATTTTGTTCAGTAAAAGGGGTTTTGTCGTAAAAAACTTAGGTTCCTTTGCTTCCCTAAAGTTTATTTTAACATTTTCTCTAATAAATCCACAGAATATATAAAAATATAACAAAAGATTGAAAAGGAAAATAGTTAAAACCTGTTTTATTGTTGCTTTTGTCTTATTTTATAATTTTAAGTAAGTATTTTACAGAAAAAGGGGTTTTGTCGTAAAAGACATAGATTTCTTTGTTTCAATCAAGTTTGTTTTAACAGTTTTTTAAATAAACTCACAGAATCTAGAAAAATTTAACAAATGATAAAAGAAGAAATAAGTGAAAACGTGTATTTTAATGATTTTGTCTTGTTTTTTAATATCAAGTAAGTTTTTGTTTAAAAAAACGGTTTTGTTTTAAAAAAGTTAAATTGCTTTTCTTTCCTAAAGTTTGATTTAATATTTTTTTAATAAACCCACAGTATCTACAAACATATAACATAAGATTAGAAAAGAAATCAGTGAAAACGTGTTTTTTTGTTTTTTTTATATTGAAATATTTGATTTTATAAAAACTTTATCGAGTAAAAAGAGTACTTGAGCGAAAAAACAAAAGTTAAAATGGGTGCTTTGGCCGTTTTTTAGCATTTAATTTACTAAACTTACCGAATCTATAAAAATATTATAGAAAATTACAAAACAAGTTAGTGAAAACCTACTTTTTTGTTGCTTATGTCTAATTTTTAATATTAAGTATGTTTTCATACAGAGAAAGGGGTTTTGTCGTTAAAAGCTTAGATTCCTTTGCTTCCCTCAAACTTTTTTAGCATTTTTTTAAATAAACCCACAAAATATACAAAAATTTAACAAAAGAATCCAAAAAAATCAGTAAAACCTTTGTTTTTGTTGCTTTTGTGTTATGTTTCAATTTTAAGTAGGTTTTTGTTCAGAAAAAAAGGATTTGTCGTAAAAAAGTAGGTTAATTTGCTTTCCTCAAGTTTGTTATAACATTTTTTCTAATAAACCCATAGAATTAACAAAAGAAAAAGTAAAGAATCCAACAGAAATTAGTAAAACTTTGATAAAAAATTTTATCATGTTTAAAGAGAACTTTAGCGAAAAAACAAAATTTTAAATGAAAGGGATGGCATCTCATTTTTTTAGTAAAAATGCAAAATCTTTAATGATAACATCAAAGACTTTAAAAAATGTCAGTGAAAACTTGTTTTTTTGTTGCTTTTGTCTAATTTTTTACTTTTAAGTAAGTTTTTGTACAAAAAAGGGGTTTTGTTTTGAAAAGCGCAGGGTCCTTTGCTACTCTAAAACTTATTTAACCAGTTTTTATAATAAATCCGCAGAATCTACAAATATATTTTCAAAGAGTCCAAAAAAGTTAGTGACAACCTGTTTTTTTGTTGCTTCTGTCTTATTATATAGTTTTAAGTATGTTTTTGTACAGAAAAAGAGGTTTGGTCGTGAAAAACTTTACAAAAAGGTTCTTTTGCCTTCCTTAAAATTATTCTAACATTTTTTTTATTTAACCTAAAGAATTTAAAAAAATTTAACAAAAGATTGCGAAAGAAATAATTGAGAATATTTTTGTTTTGCTCTTGTCTTATTTTTTAATTTTAAATCAGTTTTTGTACAGAATAAAGGGCTTGGCCTTCAAGAACATACGTTCATTTGCTTTCGTCAAGTTTATTTTAACATTGTTGCTTATAAACCTTCAAAATTTACAAAAATACAAAAATATTAGGTTACTTTGCTTGCCTTAATTTATTTAAATATTTTTTTAAATAAACCCACATAATCTACAAAAAAAAAAAAAAAAAAAAGGGTTTTAAGTGAAATAGGTAAAAACTTGTTTTTGTGTTGCTTTTGTATTTTTTTTATAATTTTAAGTTTTGTTTAGAAAAATGCATTTTGTCGTAGAAAACTTAGGTTTCTTTGCTTTCCTTAAAACCAATTTTACATTTTTTTAAATAAATCCACTGAATCTTTAAAAGTATAACAAAACATTCAGTAGAAAATCAGTGATAATCTATTTTTTTGTTGCTAATGTTTGGTTTTTAATTAAAAAAAATTTTTTTTACAAAAAAAAGGGTTTTATTGTAAAAAAGTTGGGTTCATTTTCTTACCATAGGTTTATTTTAACTTTTTTTCAAATAAACCTACAGAATCTACAAAAGCATAACAAAGGGTTTATAAAGAAATTAGTAATGACAGTTTTTGTTGCCTCTGTCTTTCTTATTTTATTTTTAAGTATGTTTTTGTACAGAAAATAGGGTTTGTCGTAAAAAACATACTCTCCTATACTTCCCTCAAGTGTATTTCAAAGTTTTTTCAAACAAACCTCAAAAATCTACATAAAAACGACATAAGATTAAAAAGGACATTAGTGATAACATGTTTTTCATTTGCTTTTGTCTTAATTTTTAATATTAAGGTAGTTTTGTACAGAAAAAGGGGTTTTGTCGAGAAAAACATCGATTACTTTGCTTCCCTCAAATTAATTTTAACTTTTTTATAATAAACCCATAGAATCTATAAAAATATAATGAATGGTTCAAAATGAAATCAATGACAACCTGATTTTTGTTGTTTTTTTGTTATCTTTTAATTTTAAATAACAACCTGTACAGAAAAAGGGGTTTGTGGTAAAAAAACTTAGGTTCGTTTGCTAAATTCATGTTAATTTTAACTTTTTTTTAAGTAAACCAAAAATTTCTACAAAAATTCAACAAAAAATTCAAAAGAAAAAAAGTGGAAACATGTTTTTTGTTCTTTTTGTCTTATTTTTTAATTTTAAAGGAACTTTAAATTAAAAAATAAAGGTTTTGTAGTAAAAAAAAGGAGATTACATTGCTGTCGTCTAATTTCTTTTACATTTTTTCAAATGAACCTGCAGAATATAGAAAAATATAACAATAGGTTCAAAAAGAAATTAGTGAAAACTTGATTTTTTGATGGTTTTGTCTTATTTTTTAATTTTATCTAAAAATTTATACAGAAAAGGGTTTTTGTCGTAAAAATTTTAAGTTCCTCTGCTTTCCTTTAATTTTTTTTAACATTTTTTCAAATAAACACACATATTTTACAAAAAAAAAACAAAAGGTTTAAATTAAAAATAGCGAAAACATATTTTTTTGTTTTTTTTGTTTGTTTTTTAATTTTAAGTAAGTTTTTCTACAGATAAAATGGATTTGTCCTAAAAAACTTAAATTACTTTGCTTTCCTAAACATTATTTTTACATTTTTTAAAATCAACCCACAGAATGCACATAAATATAACAAAAGGTTCATAAAGAAATCAGTTATAACTTGATTTTCTGTGCTTTTTTCTTATCTTTTAACTTTTACAAAAACATTGCATAGAAAAAAAGGTACTGTCCTGAAAAATATAGGCTTATTTGCTTCCTTCAAGTTTATTGAACATTTTTTCAAAAAAACTTAAAGCTCCCACATAAACAAAACAAAAGAGTCAAAAGAAAATCAGGGAAATCCTGTATTTTTGTTACTATTGTCTTAATTTTTAATTTTACGTAAATTTTTGTACAGAAAATGGGGATTAGTTGTAGTAAATTCAGGTTACTTTGTTTCCCTTAATTTACTTTAATATTTTTTTAAGTAAACACACATAATCTATAAGAATAAAACCAAAGGTTTATAAAGAAATTAGTAAAATTAGTATTTTGATGCTATTTTCTAATTTTAATTTTTTGCTTCTTTGCTTCCATCAAATTTATTTCAACGTTTTCTCAAACTACCCCGAAAGAATCTACAATAATTGGCCAAAAAATATAAAATGAAATCAGTGAAAGCCAAATTTTTTGATCCTTTTGACTTATTTTTTATTCTTAAGAATACTTTTGTACAAAAAAATGGAATTTGTCTTAAAAAAAAATAGGTTCAATTGTCTCTTTTAATTTTGTTTTACAATTTATTCAAATAAATCTTTAAAAATATAATTAAAAAATCGAGTGGAAATCAGTGAAATCCTGTTTTTTTGTCGCTTTTGCCTTATTTTTTACCTTTAAGTAAGTTTTTATACAGAAACAGGGACTTTGTCTTTAAAAGCGTAGGTTCCTGTTTCTCTCAAAATTATTTAACCAGTTCTTTTAATAAATACGTAGAATCAACGAAAAAATTTTAAAAGATTCCAAAAGAAATTAGTGAAAACCTGTTTTTTTATTGCTTTTGTCTTATTATTTTAAGAATGGGTTTGCACAGAAAAAGAGGTTTGGTCATAAACAACTTAGGTTCTTTTGCTTTCCTTAAATATATTTTAACATTTTTTCATTTAACCTGAAGAATCTTCAAAAATTAAACATTTTTTTTATTTAACCTAAAGATTTTGCAAAAATTAAAAAAAAAAATTGCGAAAGAAACAAATGATAACATTTTTTTGTTGCTTTTGACTTTATTAAGGGGCTTTGTCGTTAAGAACATACGTTCATTAGCTTTCTCTAAGTTTATTTTAATATTATTGCTAATAAACCTACAGAATTTAAAAAAATACAACAATAGATTCCGAAAAAAATTAGTGAAAACGTGTTTTTTGTTGCTTTTGCCTTATATTTTGTTTTTAAGTAAGTTTTTGTCCAGAAAAAATAGTTTTGTCGTCAAAAAAGGTAGGTTGCTTTGCTTTTCTTAACTTTAATTTAACATTTGTTTTAATTAACCTAAAGAATCTACAGAAGTTTAACAATTGATTTGTAAAAAAGTAAGTAAAAACTTGTTTTTTTGTTGCTTTTGTTTTATTTTTTATTTTTAAGTAACTTTTTGTACAGAAAAAGGGGTTTTATCGTAAAAAACTTAGGTTCCTATGCTTCCATCAAGTTTATTAAAAATTTTTTTTAAATAAACCTAAAGAATATTTAAAAATTTAACAAAAAATTCCGAAATAAATAAATGATAAAGTATTTTTTTTTACTTTTGTCTTTTTTTTTAAACTTAAGTAAGTTATCGTGCAGAAAAAGAGGTTTTATCGTAAGAAACTTTAATTCCTTTTTCTCCTTTATGTTTATTTTAACATTTTTAATAAACCTACAGAATTTACAATCATATAAAATAAGATTAAAATAAAAATCAGTGGAAACTTGATTTTTGTTGCTTTAGTCTTGCATTTTAATATTAAGTAAGTTCTTGTACAGAAAAAGGGGTTTTGTCGTATAAAACTTAGGTTCCTTTAATTTTCTCAAGTTTAATTTAATATTTTTTCTAATAAATCTGCAGGATCTACTTAACTATTCAAAAGATTTGAAAATAATTAAGTGAAAACATGTTTTTTGTTGATTTTATCTTTTTAAATAGGTTTGTCTACCGAAAAATTGAGTTTGTTGTAAAAATTTGTTGTAGGTTGCTTGGCTTTTCTCATGTTTGTTATAACATTTTTCTAAAAATATCCACAGAATTAACAAAATCATAACCGAGGATTCCAACAGAAATCAGTTAAAAACTGTTTTTTTTGTTACTTTTGTCTTATTTTGTAACTTTAAGGAAGTTTTTGTACAGAAAAAGGAATTTTGTATAAAAAAACTTAGGTTCCTTTGCTTTCCTCAAGATAATTTTTCCATTTTTTTAAATTAAACTTAAAGAATCCACAATATATAACAAAAGATTCCAAAAGAAACAAGTAAAATCGTGTTTTTTGTTGCTATAGTCTTCTTTTTAATTTCAAGTAAGTTTTAGTACAGAATAAAGGTATTTGTTGTAAAAAGGGTGCGTTGCTTTTCTTCCCTCAAGTTTATTTAAACGTTATTTCTACTAAACCAACAAAATTTACAAAAAAAATTACAAAAGATTAGGAACGAAATCAGTGTAAACGTGTTTTTTTAATGTTTTTTTTTAGAAATATTCATTTTCATAAAAACTTAATCAAGTAAAAAGAATATTTGAGCGTAAAAACAAAGGTTTAGATGAATGCCTAGGCTTTAAATAGCCATTTTTTTTACTTAGTTTATAGAATTTATTAAAATATTATATAAGATTCAAAATAAGTTAGTCAAAACGTGTTTTTGTTGCTTTTGTCTAATTTTTTAATTTGAAACACGTTTTTGTTCAGAAAAAAGAGTTTCGTCGATGAAGCGTAAATTCTTTTACCTCCTTCAAACTTATTTTAACATTTTTTTTTTAATAACCCACAAAATCTACAAAAATATAACGAAAGATTTTAAAGGAAATCAGTGATAACTTGTTTTTTTGCTGCATTTTCTTATATTTTCTTTTTAACTTGGTTTTTCTACAGAAAAAATAAAATTTTTGTTAATAAAGTAGGTTGCTTTGCTTTCCTCAAGTTTGTTACAACATTTTTTCTAATAAACCCACAGAACCAACAAAAATATAACTATATATTCCATCAGAAATCAGTTAAAATATATTTTTTTGTTGCTTTTAACACATTTTGAAACTTTAGGTACGTTTTTGTACATTAAAATAGATTTTGTCTAAGAATATTTAGTTTCCTTTGCTTTCCTCAAGTTTTTTTTAACATTTTTAAAAATAAATTTAAAGAATCTGCAGAAATACAACAAAATATTCCAAAAGAAATAAGTAAAAAGTGTTTTTTTGTTGCTTTTGTCTTAATTTTTAATTTAAAGTAAGTTTTAGTATAGAATAATGGGTTTTGTTGTAAAAAGGCTAGGTGGCTTATCTTCTCTAAAGTTAATTTTAATATTTTTTCTAGTAAACCTTCAGAATCTACGAAAATGTTGCAAAAGATTAGAAAAAAAAAATCAGTAAAAACATATTTTTTAATTGTTTTATGTAAAAATATTTATTTTCATATAAAATTTATCGAGTAAAAGATATACTTGAGCCGAAAAACATAGGTTTAGAAAGGTGTCTCGGCTTTAATTAACCATTTTTCTTACTTAACTCACAGAGTCTATAAAAATATTATAAAAGATTTAAAAATAAGTTATTGAAAACCTGTTTTTTTGTTGCTTTTGTTTATTTTTTTAATTAAAAGTTAGTTTTTGTTACAGAAAATGATGTCAAATTAACGTAGATTTCATTGCTTCACTCAAACTTATTTTAACAATAAACCGACAAAATCTACAAAAATATAAAGATTTTAAAGAAAAATAGTAAAAACTTGTTTTTTCGTTGTTTTTGTCATATTTTTATTTTTTTGTAGGTTTTTCTTCTGAAAAAAGGAATTTGTTGGAAAAAAAATAGCTTGCTTTGCTTTCCTCAAGTTTGTTTTAACATTTTTTCTCATAAACGCACAAATCAACAAAAACATAACAAAATAATCTAACAGAAATCAGTTAAAAACCGTTTTTTTGTTGCTTTTGTCTAATTTTTGCAATTTAAGTAAGTTTTTGTACAGAAAATGCGATTTTCTCTAAAAAAAAAAAATAGAACAAAAAGAATCTACAAAAATATAACAAAAGGTTACAAAAGATGTAAGGAAAAAGGTGTTTTTTTGTTGCTTTTTCTTTTTTTTAATTTAAGTAAATTTTTGTACAGGAAAAGGGGTTATGTCGTTAAAATCATAGCTTCCTTTTCTTCCATTGAGTTTATTTTACCATTTTTTTAAATAAGCGTAAAGAATCTACAAAATCATAGCAAAAGATGTCAAAAAAAAAAATAAGTCAAAACGTGTTTTTTAATGCTTTTGTATTATTTAATATATTTAATTAAATTTTTTGCAGAAAAAAGAGTTTTGTCGTAAAAAACGAAATTAGCTTTCCTTTCCTCAAGTTTATTTTAACTTTTTTTTAAATAAACTTACAGAATCTACAAAAATATAACAAAAGATTAGAAAAGAAATAGATGATAACGTGTTTTATTGTGGCTTTTTTCTTGTTTAATAATTTTAAGAAAGTTATAAAAAAAGTTTGTCGTGAAAATCGAAAACGGCTTTGCTTTCCTCAATTTAATTTTAACATTTTTTTTAATAAAGTAACAGAATATACGAAAATATAACAAAAGTTTAAAGAAGAAATAGATAAAAACCTATTTTTTTGGGCTTTAGTCTATTTTTTAAGTTTTAATTAAGTTTTTAATATAGAAGAAGGAGTTTTGTGTTAAAAAACATAGGTTACTGTGATACTCTTAACTTTTTTACATTTTTTTAAATAACCCACAGAATTGAAAAAATTAAATAAAAGATTCAAGGAGAAATTAGTGAAAACCTGTTTTTATGTAGCTTTTGTCTTTTTTTTAGTTTTCTTGGTTAAAATTTTTTAATTTTAACTAAGAAAATGTGCAGAAAAAAAGGGTTTTGTCGTTAAACACTTTGTTTCCTTTGCTTCCTTCAATTTTAGTTTAATATTCCTTCAAATAAATTTACAGAATTCACAAAAATATAACAAAAGGTTTAAAAGCAAATCAGTGGAAACCTGTTCTTTTATTGCTTTTGTTTTATTTTTTAATTTTGATCATAAAGTTGTATTAAAAAAGGAGGTTTTGTCGTAAAACACTTAGCTTCTTTTGATTCCCTCAGTTGTAATAAAACATTGTTTTAAATAAACATAAATATCTACAAAATCCAAACATAAGATTCAAAAGGAAACTAGTATCAACTTGGTTTTTTATAGCTTTTGTCTTATTTTTTTACCTTTAAGTTAGTTTTTGTAAAAATTTCGGGGCTATGTCGTAAAAAGCATAAGTTTCTTTGCTTCCCTTAAGTTTATTTCAACATTTTTTCAAATAAACCCACATTATCTACAAAAATATAATAAATGTTAAAAAGGAAATCAAGGAAAGCCAGTTTTTTTTTTGCTTTTTTTTTTTTATTAATTTTCATCTAATTCAATCTAATAATATGTTTAGAAAAAGTCGTTTTGTCGTAGAAAACATAGGTTCATCTGATTCCCTCAAGATTATTTTATCGCTTTTCAAAATTAAACCCACAGAATCAACAAAAAAGTAACAAAAAATTCAAAAGAAAATTAGTGAAAATCTATTTTTTTGATGCTTTTGTTTAATTTTTTATATTAAAGTAAGTTTTTGTTCATAAAATGGCGTTTTTTGTGAAAATTTTGGGTTTCTTTTCTTCCTTCATGTTATGTTTAACATTTTTTCATTAAACACATAAAATCTACAAAAATATAACATAAGATTTAAAAGTAAATTAGTGAAAACCTGTTTTTTTGTTGCTTTTGTCTTATTTTTTAATTTTAATTAAGTTTTTGCTATAGAAAAATGGTGTTTTGTGGTAAAAAACTTTGATTACTTTGCCTTATTAATTTTTTTTTCAATTTTTTTAAATTAACTCACAGAAACTACAAAATTAAAACAAAGGAATCAGAAAGAAATTAGTAAAAACCTGTTTTAATAGTTCTTTTGTCTTTTTTTTTAATTTAAAATAAAAATTTCTACAGAGTTTGGGATTTTGTTGTAAAAGCAAAGGTTCATTTGCTTCCCTTAAGTTTATTTTATCATTTTTTAAAATTAAAACACAGTATCTACAAAAATATAAAAATAAAAATAAAAATAAAAATAAATTAAAAGGATATTTGTAAAAATCTATTTTTTTGATGCTTTTGTTTTATTTTTTATTTTAAGCTAAGTTTTTGTTTATGAAAAAACGTTTGTTGTAAAATTCTTGGGTTTCTATTCCTCCCTTAAGTTATATTTAATTTTTTTTTAATAAACACGTAAAATCTAAAAAAACATTACAAAAAATTCAAAAGGTAATCAGTAAAAACCTTTTTTTTGTTGCTTTTTTCTTATTTTTTGTTTTTAGGTATGTTTTCGGTACAAAAGAAAGGGGTTTTGTGTTAAAAAAAGTATGTTACTTTGCTTCCCTAAATTTTTTTTTACCATTTTTTTTAGTTTACCTCACAGAATTTACAAAATTAAAAATGAAAGAATTAAAAGTAAATTAGTAAAAATTCATTTTTTTGTTTCTTCTGTCTAATCTTTTAATTAAAAAGAAAAATTTCAACAGAAAAAACGATTTTGTCGTAAAAAACGTAGTTACCTTTGCTTCCCTCAAGTTTAATTAAACATTTTTTCAAATAAACCGACAGAATCTACGAAAATATTAATAGTTCATTTAAAAATCAGTTAAAACAGTTTTTGTTACTTTTGTTTTTCTTATTTTTATTTTGAATAAGTTTTTGTACAGAAAATGCGGTTTTTTTGTTAAAAACATAGGTTACCTTGTTCCCTCAAGTTTATTCTAACATTTTTAAAAATAAAACCATAGTTTATATAAAAATATAACAAAAGATTGAAATCATTCTTTAAATCAGTGAAAATTTGTTTTTATGTTGCTTTTGTCTTATTTTAAATTATTAGGTAAGTTTTTGTACAGGCAAAATGGTTATGTCGTAAAAAACTTAGGTTTCTATTCTTCTCTTAAATTTGTTTAATTTTTTATCATAAACTAACAGAATCTACATAAATATAACAAAATATATAAAAAGAAATTACTGAAAACCTGGTTTTTTATTGCTTTTGTCTTATCTTTTAATTCTAACTATAAACTTGTATGGAAAAAGAGGGTTTTGTAGTAAAAAACATTGATTTGTTTATTTGTTTCCCTTAAGTTTATTTTAAAATTTTTAAAAATAAACCAATAGATTTTACAAAATTTAAAGAAAAGAATCAAAATTGAAATTAGTGAAAGCCTGTTTTATTGTTGCTTTTTACTTAATTTTAAATTTAAAGTTAGTTTATGAACCGTAAAACGGGTTTCGTAAAAAAACTTTGGTTTCATTGCTTCCCTCAAGTTTAATTTAACATTTTTTCAAATAAACTCACAGAACCCACAAAATTATAATAAAAAATTCAACGAAAAAAAGTGAAAACCTGTTTTTTCGATGCATTTTGATTTATTTTTTTATCTTTAAGTAAATTTTGTTTAGAAAATTGGGGTTTTGACGTGAAAAGCTTAGAATCCTTTGCTTCCCTAAACTTTTTCTTAACGTATTTTCAAATTTATCCACAGAATCTACAAAACTAAAATAAAAGACTTAAAAGGAAATTGTGAAAACCTGTTTTTTTGTTGCTTTTGTCTACATTATTAATTTAAAGTTTGTTTTTGTACAGAAAAAGAGATTTTGTCCCTAAAAATAAAGAGATTTAATCCCTAAAAATTTATAATTATTCAAAAATAAATCAGTTAAAACCTGTTTTTTTGTTTCTTTCGTCTTATGTTTAAATTTTATGTACGTTTTTGAATAGAAAAAGGTGTTTAGTCGGAAAAACCTAAAGTTACTTTGCTTCCCAAAAATTACTTTAATATATTTTTAAATAAAACCACATACTAAACAAAAATATAATAAAGGGTTTTAAGGAAATTAGTACAAACCTGTTTTTTTTGTTCATGTGCCTTATTCTATAATGTTAAGTAAATTTTTTGTACAGCTTATGAGGTTTTGTCGTACCAAACTTTGGTTCATATACTTTCCTCAAGTTTATTTTAGCCTTTTTTTAAAATTACCCACAAACCCACATATATAGACAATAGATTTAAGAGAAAATCAGTATATACCTAATTTTTTTTGCATTATCCTGATTTTAGATTTTAAATAAGTTTTTGAACGGAAAAAAGAGTTTTGTCATAAAAATCTAATTTGACTTTGCTTTCCTCAAATTTATTTTAACTCTTTTTTTCAAATAAACCAACATAATCTTTGCAAATATTACAAAATATAAAATATGTTATTAAATAATCTAATTATTTGCAAATATTACGTTTTGTGAGAAAATAACTAAAAGCTAGTTTTTTTGCTGCTTAATTTTTTTTTTATTTCAACTAAAAATTTGTTCAGATAAAGGCTTTGTTGTAAAAAACTTAGGTTCCTTTGCTTCCTTATTCTTTTTTCAAGATGTTTTTAAATCAAACCACAAAATCAACAAAAATATAACTAATTATTACAAAGGAAATCAGTAAAAACTTGTGTATTTGTTGCTTGTGCTTCATTTTTTAATTTTAACTAATAATTTCTAGAGTAAAACGGGTTTTGTCGTGAAAAACATGGGTTCGTTTGCTTCCCTTAAGTTTTTTTTAACATTTGTTTAAACAAACTCACAGAATCCACAAAAATAAAACAAAAAATTCAAAAGGAATTTAGTGAAAAACTTTTAATTTAGTTTTGCTACAAAAAATGAGATTTTGTCGTAAAAAGCTATGGTTTCTTTGCCTCCTTCAATTTATTTAACCATTGTTTTAAATAAAGCCACGGAATCTACAATAACATAAAAAAAGTTCAAAATAAAATTAGTGAAAACATCATATTTTGTTGTTTTTGTCTTATTTTGTAACTTTATGTAGGTTTTTGCACACAAAAAAGAATTTGTCTTAAAAAGTTAGGTTCCTTTGCTTCTGTCAATTTTAATTAAACATTTTTTCAAATAAACCCACAGAATCCACAAAAATATAACAAAAGATTCAGAAATAAATCAGTGAAAGACTGTTTTTTAGTTACTTTTGCTTTTTTTTTAATTTTAATACAATTTTGTATAGAAAATGGGCTTTTGTCGTGAAAAACTAATGTTACTTTGTTTTCCTCACTTTGTATAACGTTATTTTTAATAAATCCACAGAATCAACAAGAGCATATTAAAAGGTTTATAAATAAATCTGTGAAAATCTGTTGTTTTAATGCTTTTTGTTTTAATTTTTATTTTAAGTAAGTTTTTTGTACAGAAAAACTAGTTTTGTCGTAACAAAACATAGGTTCATTTGCTTTCCTCAAGTTTATTTTATTATTTTGTTAAAAAAACTTACGAAATCCACAAAATAAAACAATAGATGCAAAGGGAAATTAGTGAAGACGTGTTTATTTGATGCTTTTGTCTGAATTTTTTATTATTAGTAAGTTTTTGTAAATTAAAATGGGGTTTTATCGTAAAAAAAATTACGTTACTTTATATTCCTTGATTCTATTTTACCATGTTTTTAAATAAATCCACGGAATATCTTTAATTATAATAAAGACTAGAAAATAAATCAATTAAAACCTATATTTTTGTTGATTTTGTTGTATTTTATTAAGTTTAAGTACGTTTTTGTATAGAAAATGGGGTTTTGTTGTTAAACTGTAAATTACTTTGCATCCCTCAACTTATTTTACCTTTCTTTTAAATAAACTCACACAATCTTTAAAAATATAACTAAAGTTTAATAAAGAAATCAGTTAAAAACCTGTTGTTTTATTGCTTTTGTCTTGTTGTTTTTTCTAATAAATTTTTTGTAAAGAAAAAGGCTTATGTCGTAAAATCTTATGTTCCTTTGCTTTCCTCTAGTTTATTTTAACAATTTAATCAAACAAGTTTCAAGTCCACAAAAATTTAATAATAGATTTGAAAGGAAGTAAGTGAAAAACTGTTTTTTGTTATTTTGTCTTGATTTTTTATTTTAAGTAAGTTTTTGAACAGAAAAAGAGGTTTTGTTGCAAAAAACTTAGGTTACTTTGATTCCCTCGACTTTATATTAACATTTTTAAATAAACTTACAAAATCTCTAAAAATGTAAAAAAGATTAAAAAATTAATCAATAAAAACCCGAATTTTTTTTGATTTTGCCTTATTTTTTAATTTTAAATACATTTTTGAATAGAAAAAGGAATTTTGTAGTAAATAAGTTAGGTTCCTTTGCTTCCCTTAGGATTATTTTAAAGTTTTATCAATTAACCCCACAGAATCTCTAAAAATATAAAAAAGATTTATAAATAAATAATTAAAAACGTTTTTTTAATTAGCTTTAGTCTTATTTTTTAGTTTTAAGTAGGTTTTTGTAGAGAGAAAAAGGTTTTTTAAGGAACCTAAGTTTCTTTGCTTCTATTAGTTTATTTTAACGTTTTTTTTAATAAATCAACTGTTTCTACAAAAATATAACAAAGGTTTAATAAGAAATCAGTATGAACCTGTTCTTTTGTTGCTTTTGTCTTATTTTTATTTTAAAGTTTTTTGTACTGGAAAAAGAGTTTTGTAGTAAAAATCTTAAGTTTTTTTGCTTTCCTTAAGTTTATTTTAATATTTTTGAAAAGAAACCTACAAAATCAAAAGAAATTTAACTAAGTATTCAAAAGAAAGTTAGTGTTAACTTGTTTTCTGGGAACTTTTGTCATATTTTTTTATTTCAAATATGTATTTGTAGTAAAATACTTAGGTTGCTTTCCTTTTCTCAAGTTTATTTTAACATTTTTTAAAACAAAACCTCAAAATAAACTAAAATATAATAAAAGATTTAAACGGAAATCTGTAAGATTCTGTATTTTTGTTGCTTTTGTTTTGTTTTTTAATTTAAAATGTTAAATTCAGACAGAAAAAGAAGTTTTGTCCTAAATTACGTATGTTCCTTTGCTTCCCACAAGTTTAGTTAAACCATTTATTAAAGAAACCCACGGAATTCACAAAAACATAACAAAAAATTTGTAAAGAACTCCGTAAAACGTGTTTTTTGCTGCTTCTGTCTTACTTATTTTTATTTAAAATAAGATATTGTACAGAAAACGGGGATTTGTCGTAAAAAACCTAGGTTCCTTTGCTTCCCTCAAACTTATTTTATCATTTTTCCAAACAAAACCACAGAATACACAAAAATGTTTCAAAAGATTAAAAAAGAAATTAGCGAAAACCTTTTTTTTAACGATTTTGTCTTACTTTTTACTTCTAAGTAAGTTTTTGAACAGAAAAAGGGGTTTTGTCGTAAAAAATTTATTTTCCTATACTTCCCTTAAGTTTAACTTATCATTTTTCTAAATAAATCCACAAAAACTACAAAAATATTACAAGTGATATAAAAAAGAAATTATTGAAAACATGTTTTTTTGTTGCTTTTGTCTTATTTTTTAGTATTAAGTAAGTTTTCGTACAGAAAAAGAGGTTTTGTCGTAAAAAAACTTAGGTTCCTTTGCTTTTTTTAAATTTCGTTTATCTTTTTTTTTAAATAAATCTCGATAATCTTTAAAAATTTTATAAAGAATTTAAAATGAAATAAGGGAAAACATGTTTTTTTGTTGCGTTTGTGTTTTATTTTAATTTTAAATCAGTTCTTGTACAGAATAAAAGAATTTGTCGTAAAAAAACTTGATTCCTTTGCTTCCTTCAAAATTATTTAATCATTTTTTTTAACAAACCAACAGGATACAAAAAAATGTTGCAAATGATTAAAAAGAAATCAGCGAAAATCGGTTTTTTTTATAATTTTGTCTCTTTTTTTAATATTAAGTTAGTTTTTGTAGAGAAAAAGGAGTATTGTCGTAAAAACGTAAATTCCTATGCTTCCCTCCGGTTTAGTTCATCATTTTTTTAAAAAAATCCAAAGAATCTACAAAAATATTACAAAAGATTCAAAATGAAACTAAGGAAAACCTGTTTTTTTGTTGCATATGTCTTATTTTTTGATTTAAAGCAAGTTTTTGTACAGAAAAAAGGGTTTTGTCGTAAAAAACTTAAATTCCATTGTTTTTCTCAAGTTTTTTTTATCATTTTTCTAAATAAACCCCTTCAATCTACAAAAATATTACATAATATTTAAAATAAAATCAGTGAAAACCCGTTTTTTTGCTGCTTTTTGTCTTATTTTTTAATTTTAAGTAAGCTTTTGTACAAAAAAAGGTGTTTTGTCGTAAAAAAATTAGGTTCCTATGCTTCCCCTAAGTTTAGCTTATCATTTCTCTAAATAAATGTACATAATCTACAAAAATATTACAAAAGATATAAAAAGAAATTATTAAAAACATGATTTTTTGTTCCTTTAGTCTTATTTTTTAGTATTAAGGTGGTTCACCTATAGAAAAAAGGCACAAAATTCAAAAAAAAATCGTTTTTTCTATGTTGGATGATTTTTGTACAAAATTTATTCAGCTTTCTTATTGTGAAAAAAAAAGTTTAAAATATATTTTAGTTTTTTTGTTAATAAATAAAACCTTGTACTATGTATTTTTGAAACGCATAGCAACGCACATAGCAACATACTGGCAACCAAAAAAATATTTATATCATCCTATCCTTAACTCATTTAAATCATATTTTTTGAAATATGAATGTTATGTATACTTTGCTTTATTTGTTATGCAAATTATGAACACTTTTAGTCATGCTTTCAAGTAAGTAACAAAAGCACTTTTTTTAAGATTCAAAATAAAGTTTTTCTTTGAGTTGCTTTGAGTTTTATCTCAGCATAATATATATTTGTTATACAATCGTTTCATGCTAGGAATATGGAGATTGTGAAACTTTCTAACAAACAGAACTTTGTGCGTTTAAAAAAGAAAAAGTTTCATGGAAATCAATTCACAAAAGCAAAAAAGCAGAATTTTGTGTCTGTTCAACACGAGGTAGCCTCTTCAAGTGGAGGAAAATTAGTTGGAAAAAAATATCAATGCAATGACACAAACAAAAGTATTAATAACAATGACAATTATTTATGTATTGTAAACTTTTGGAATTTAAAGAATCTTGTATCACTTCTAACATGCCCTGAGTGTAACAGTACAATAACGTTAACAGAAAACTTAACATCTCGAAAGGGTTTTTGTCATTTATTCAAAATTAGTTGTACTTGTTGTGATTGGAATGAGTCTTCAGAAATTTACAAAATGCATGAATATGTTTAGCATGACAAACAACTCATTTAACTACTTACAAAAAAAAGTTGCAAAGGAATATAAAAATGTAGCCATTGTATCCATGAAAAATGCAGCTTGTAAGGAAATAGACTTTAATAATGAACCAATAAGAAGATGTATTAAAATTGATGGTGCTTGGCAAAAAAGAGGATATGTTTTATTAAATGGTTACGTGTCTGGAATCATTGCAGACAAATGTGTTGATGTAGAAGTACTTTCTAAGTTTTGTCGGCGATGTAAAATGTGGGAGAGTCGTAAAGGTTCTTTGAAATATAAAACTTGGAAACTATCTCATAGTTGTTCAATCAATCATTTAAAATCTTCTCGTTCTATGGAAAGTGCTGGTGCGATAAACATTTTCAGTCGTTCCATTGAAAATTATAACATCATTTATGATAGATATCTTGGAGATGGTGATTCAAGTTCTTATAAAAAGAAGTTATGGATTCTCAGCCATAAAAGTCTTACAAAATAACACCAGAAAAACTTGAATGTGTAGGACATGCTCAAAAGCAAATGGGATCACGATTGCGCAGTATTGTACAGTCATATAAAAGTAGGAAGACCCCAATTCATGGTAGAAATGAATTGACTGAGTCTGCTATAAACAGTATGCAAAATTATTATGGTCTTGCCATAAGAAAAAATTTAAGTAATGTCTATGCAATGAAGAAAGCAGTTTTTGCTATTCTTTTTCACTCAACGGAGTTTCCGGATCAAAACTTTAGACATTCATTTTGCCCACGGTCTGAAAACACATGGTGTAAATGGCAATATGATAAAATCAAAGGAACTTCTTTGTATAAAAACAAAATATCACTACCAAAGTGGATTCATGATATAATTAAGCCTATATTCTTTGATTTATCAGCTGATACCTTGTTATTAAAATGTCTCCATGGGGAAACTCAAAATGCTAATAAATGTCTTAATTCATTAGTGTGGCAAAAGTGTCCAAAATTAGTTTTTGTTACCAGAGAGGTTTTTGAAATGGCAGTATACTCTGCAGTCTTACATTTTAATAATGGAGGAAATGGTATTAGAGAAGTTTTATCATCATTTGGATGTGATGGTTTTGTAACAGCCGCTAAAACTCAGAAACAAGAATTTCTTCGAATAACACGTGTGGAACACAAATCTCATCAACCTGTTAAAGAGCGTAGGAAAACTTTAAGAACAATAAAAAAAGGGCAACTTGATATTGAAAACCAAAAGGAACAACTGGGATATGAAGCTGCGGGTTTTTGATGCGTTTTTTCAACTTGTAATTGTCCAAAACTATAAAAATAATTTTTAAAACTTGATTTACTTGATTTTAGTTTTTACAATTTTTCAGAAGTTCAAAACATTGTAATTTTAGTTAAACACCTGCTTTTGACTTGAAATTTTCACAGTTTGTTCATTATAGTTAAGAGATTCATTTATGCCATTGATTTATAATACTGATAATGGGAAATATTATTTTTATGCAATGTAACACGCAATAATGTTGGTATTTAGTGCAATCTTTATAAAAAATAATATTATCATCACACAGGAGCACGTATTTTTATAAACCATGGCACAAATGAGAGATAAGGTTGTTTAGAACGAGTATGTAAATTTTTGGCACCATCTGATGTAAACATTTTTAGTTGTCCTGTGATGAAGTTTTCATTTTTTTTCACTAAAGTGTACAAAAAAGTATTGATAATCGAGGCAAATTACTTTCAACTTTCAATTCTTCAATATTTATTTTATTATATAAAAAAAAAATTATCTTAGTAAAGCTTATTTTTATCAAAAAAAATTTTTTATAGGTGAACCACATTAAGTAAGTTTACGTACAGAAAAAGAGGTTTTGCCGTAAAAAACTTAGGTTCCTATGCTTTTTTCAAATTTTGTTTATCTGTTTTTTTAAAAAAACCTCGATAATCTATGAAAATATTATAAAAAATTCAAAATGAAATAAGGGAAAACATGTTTTTTCGTCGCGTTTGTGTTTTGTTATAATTTTAAGTCAGTTCTTGTACAGAAAAAAAGAGTTTGTCTTAAAAAACTTGGTTCCTTTGCTTCCTTCAAAATTATTTAATCATTTTTTTTAACAAACCAAAATTTTTTTTTTTAATATTAAGTTAGTTTTTGTAGAGAAAAAGGAGTATTGTCGTAAAAAACGTAAATTCCTATGCTTCCCTCAGGTTTAGTTTATCATTTTTTTAAAAAAATCCAAAGAATCTACAAAAATATTACAAAAGATTTAAAACGAAATTAAGGAAAACGTGTTTTTTTTGTTGCATATGTCTTATTTTTTGATTTTAAGCAAGTTTTTGTGCAGAAAAAAGGGTTTTGTCGTAAAAAAACTTAAATTCCATTGTTTTTCTCAAGTCTTTTTATCAATTTTTTTAAAAAAAAACCCTTTAACGTCCAAAAATATTACATAATATTTAAAATGAAATCAGTAAAAACCTGTTTTTTTGCTGCTTTTGTCTTATTTTTTAATTTCAAGTAAGCTTTTGTACAAAAAAAGGGGTTTTGTCGTAAAATACTTAGATAACTATGCCTCCCTTTAGCTTAGTTTATCGTTTTTTTAACAAACCCACAAAATACTCAAAAATATTACAAAATATTTAAAAAGAAAATAGGGATAACCTGCATATTTATTGGTTTTTCATTTTGAGTAGGTTTTTCTACAGAAAAAGGGTTCTAAAAAACTAAGGTTCCTTTACTTCACTAAAGTTTATTTTATCATTTTATTATATAAACCCCAAGAAACTACAATAATATTACAAATGATTTAAAAAGATAATAGTGAAATACTGTTTTTTATTTGATTTTGCCTTATTTTTTAATTTTACAGTAAGTTTTTGTTCAGATAAAGATGTTTTGTCATAAAAATTATAAGTTGCTCTGCTTTCCTCAAACTTACTTCATCATTTTTTTAAACAAACCTTTATAATCTACATAAAAAGTAAAAACCAGTTTTTTTGTTGCTTTTTTCTTATTTTTAAATTTAAGTAATTTTATGTACAAAAAAAATAATTTGTCGTAAGAACTTCGGTTCCTTTGCTTGTCTCAAGTGGTTTTTATCATTTTTTAAAATAAACACACAGAATAGACAAAAATGTTTTAAAAGATTAAAAAAAAATTCAGTAAAACCCTGCTTTTTGTTGCTTTTGTCTTATTTTTTAATTTCAAGAATGTTTTTGTACAGAAAAATAGGTTTTGTTCTTAAAAGCATAGGTTCCTCTGCTTCCCTTAAATTTATTTTATCGTTTTTTCAAATCAACCCACAAAACACACAATAATATTTCATAAGACTCAAAAAAAAAATTAGTGTAAACCTGTTTTTTTGTTGCTTTTGTCTTAATTTTTCATTTTGATTATGTTTTTGTACAGAAAAAGGAGTTTTGTCGTAAAAAACATAGGTTGCTTTTCTTCCCTTAAGGTTAATTTACCATTTTTTCAACTAGACCTACAGAACATAAGAAATATAACAAAAGTTTCAATAAGAAATTAGTTATAACTTGTTGTTTTGTTGCCTTTGTTTTATTTTTTCATTTGATTAAGTTTTTGTACAGAAAATTAAGTTTTGTCTTAAAAACATAGGTTACTTTGCTTCCCTCAAGTTTATTTTATAATTTTTTTATATAAACCCCTAGAATGAAAATAAATATTACAAAAGATTCCAAAAGAAATTAGTAAATACTGTTTTTTTGTTGCTTTTGTCTTCATTTTAAATTTTAAGTAAGTTTTTGTACAGAAAAAGTAGTTTTGTCGTAAAAACTTAGGTTCCTTCGCTTCCCACAAGTTTGTTTTATTATTATTTCAAATAAACCCCTAAAATCTGCAGGTATAATACAGAAGATTTAAAATGAAAACAGTGAAAACCTGTTTTTTGTTGCTTTTGACTTATTTTTTCATTTCAAGTAAGTTTTCGTACATAAACAGGGTTTTTTTGAAAAAAACATAGGTTTGCTTCCCTCAAGTTTCTTTTATTATTATTTCAAATAAACCGCTAAAATCTACAAAAATATTACAAAAGATTTAAAATGAAATCAGTAAAAACCTGTTTTTTTGTTGATCTTGTTTTGTTTTTTCATTTTTAATAAGTTTTGTCGTGAAAAACACAGGTTCCTTTGCTACCCTCAAGTTTAGTTTATCGTTATTTTAAATATTCTTTTATAAACTACAAAAATATTATAAAAGATTCAAAATGAAATAAATAAAAACAAATAATTCAAAATGAAATCAGTGAAAATCTGTTTTATTGTTGCTTTTTGTCATATTTTTTAATGTTAAGTAAGTTTTTGTTTAGAAAAAAGGTTTGCTTTTTTAAAACATTCTTCGGTTCCCGTGCTTCCCTTAGGACTATTTTATCAATTTTCCAAATAAATTAACAAAATCTACAAAAATATTATGGGAGTTTTAAATAGAAATTAATAAAATTTTATTTTTTTCTTGCTTTTGTCTTGTTTTTTAATTTTAAGCAAGTTTTCAAAGAAAAAAGGGTTTTGTCGTAAAATCTTAGTATCCTTTGCTTCACGCAAGTTTATTTACATTTTTTTAAAATAAATATACAGAATACATGCAAAAAATACATTAGATTCAAAAAGAAATCCGTGAAAACTTATTTTTTTGTTGCTTTTATCTTGATATTTTATTTTAGGTATGTTTTGTACAGAAAAAGAAGTTATTTTCCTAAAATGTTAGGTTTCTGTGCTTTCCTCTAGTTTATTTATTCTTTTTATCAAATAAACGCACAGATTACACAAATATATAATAAAAGATTCGAAAAGAAATCAATAAAAAAATGTTATTTTGTTGCATTTGTCTTATTTTTTAATTTTAATTAAGTTTTTGTTCAGAAAAATGTGTTTTGTTCTAAAAAACATAGGTTCCTTTGCTTCCCTTAAGATTATTTTATCTTTTTTTTGAATTAACCAACAAAATACACGAAAAAATTTTAAAAGAATCAAAAAGAAATCAGTATAAACCTGTTTTATTATTGCATTTGCTCTATTTTTCATTTTAAATAAGTTAATGCACAGAAAAAGATGTTTTATCGTAAAAAAAAATTTAGATTCCTTTGCTTCCCTCATGTTTAAATTAGCCTTTTTTTTTAAATAAACCACAGAATACACAAAAATATTACAAGAGAATGAAAAAGAAATCAGTTAAAACCTGTGTTTTTGATGAATTTGTCTTATTTTTTTATTTTAAGTAGTTTTTGTACAGAAATAGGGGTTTTGTGGTAAAAAACTTAGATTCCTCTGGTTCCCTAAAGTTTGTTTTATAATTTTTTCAAATAATCTCACAGAACACAAAAAAATATTACTAAAGATTCCAAACAAAATCAGTGAAAACCTGTTTTTTTGTTGCCTTTGTCTTATTTTTTAAGTTTAAGTAAGCTTTTGTACAAAAAGAGGTTTTATCGTAAAATACTTAAAAACCTTTGCTTCCTTTAAGTTTATTTTATCGTTCTTTGAAATAAATGCAAATAAGAAACAAAAATATAACAAAAGATTTAAAATGAAAATGGTAAATCATATTTTTTTGTTGCATTTGTCTTATTTTTCAATTATAGGTATTTTTTAAAAAGAAAAAGGGGTTGTTTTCTCAAATACGTAGGTTTCTTTGCTTCCCTAAAATTTAATTTAGCATTTTTCAAATAAACCCACAGAATACACAAATATACTACAAACGATTTTAAAAGAAACTGGTGAAAACCTGTTTTTTTTTGCATTTGTCTTCTTTTTTAATTTCAGGTAAGGTTTTGTACAAAAAACAGGGTTTTGCCGTAAAAAACAAAGGTTTCCTAGCTACCCTCAAATTTATTTTATCATTTTTTTAAATAAACCCACAGAAAACACAAAAATATTTCAAAAAAATCAAATAGAAATTAGTGAAAACCTAATCTTTTGTCGAACTTGTCTTATCTTTAAATTTAAAGTAAGTTTTTGTACAGAAAAATTGGATTTGTCGTAAAGAACGTAGGTTCCTTTGCTTTCACTAAGTTTATTTTATCATTTTTTCAAATAAATCACAGATTATACAAAAATATTACAGAAGATTGACTAAGAAATTCGTGAAAACGTGTTTTTTTTTTTGCATTTGTGTTATTTTTTAATTTTAGGTATGTTTTTGTACAAAAAAAGGGATCTTTTAGTAAAAAAGGTTCCTTTGTTTCGCTCAAGGTTGTTTTATCATTATTTCAAATAAACCAACAAAATAATTAAAAATAATACAAAACATGTAAAAACCTGTTTTTTTTGTTGAACTTGTCTTAATTTTTAATCTTAATTTTGTTTTTGTACAAAAAAAATGGGTAAAAAACATTGGTTCCCTTGCTCCCATCAAGTTTGTTTTAGCATTTTTTGAAATAAACCCACAGAATACACATAAATAATGCATAAGATTTAAATTGAAATCAAGGGAAATTTTTTTTTAGCGTCTTAGTCTTATTTCTTAATTTTAAGAAGGTTTTTGTACAGAAAAAGAGGTTTAGTTGTTAAAAACTTAGAATTCTTTGCTTTCCTAAAGTTTACCTTTTTATTTTCTTAAATAAATTTCCAGAATACATTAAAATTTTACAAAAGATTCAAAACGAAATTAGTGAAAACCTGTTTTTTTATTGTATTTGTCTTACTTTTTAATTTTAGTAAGATTTTATTCAGAAAAAGGGGTTTCGTCGTAAAAATCTTAGGTTGCTTTTCTTCCCTTAATTTTATTTTATTGTTTTTTCAAATAAACGTAAAGTATACACAAAAATATTATAAAATATTTAAATAGAAATTAGTGAAAACCTGATCTTTTGTTGCATTGGTCTCATTTTTAATTAAAAGTAAGTTTTTGTACAGAAAAACGGGTTTTGTCGTAAAAAACATCGATTCCTTTGCTCAGCTCAAGATTATTTTGTCATTATTTCAAATAAACCCACAAAATATACAAAAATATTACAAAAGATTTAAAAACAAATCATTAAGAACCTGTTTTTTTTGTTGCATTTGTCTTATTTTTCACTTTCAATTAAGTTTTTGTACAAAAAAATGGGTTTTATCGTAAAAAAACTTAGATTTCTTCGCTTCCCAAACTTTATTTCTTCATTTTCTAAAATAAATCTACAGAATACATAAAAACATTTAAAAAGATTGAAAACGATATTGGTAAAAACCTGTTTTTTTAAAGAATTTTTCTTACTTTTTCAGTTTAGTAAGTTTTTGTACAGTAAAATGGGTTTTGTCGTAAAAAACTTAGGTTCCCTTCTTTCATCATTTTTGTTATAGCGTTTTATCAACTACACCCATAGAATACACATAAATAATACAAAAGATTGAAATTGAAAACAACGGGACTTTGTTTTTATGACGCTTTAGTCTTACTTTTTATTTTTAAGTAAGTTTTTGTACAGAAAAATGGGTTTTGTTGTTAAAACTTAGATTCCTTTGCTTTCCTTATGTTTACTTTTTTATTTTCTTAAATAAATTTACAGAATACATTAAAATAATACAAAAGATCGAAAACAATAACAGTGAAAAGGTGTTTTTTTATTGCATTTGTCTTATATTTTAAATTTATGTATGTTTTTGTACAAAAAAAGTGGTTTTATTGTAATAAACTGAGGTTCCTTTGCTTCCCTCAAGTTTATGTTATCATTTTCTTAAATAAATTCACAGAATACACAAAAAATTGCAAAGGATTTAGAAAATAACCAGTGAAAACTTGTTTTTTTGTTACATTTATATTAATTTTTAATTTTAAGTAACTTTTTGTACGGAAAAATAGGTTTTGTTGTAAAAAAATTATGTTCCTTTACATCAGATAAGTTTATTTTGTCATTTTTTCAAATATACCCACAGAATACAAAAAAATATTACAAAACGATTGAAAAAGAAATCAGTTAAAACCTGTTTTTTTGTTGCATTTGTCTTATTTTTTAAATATAAGTAAGTTTTTGTACAGGAAAAGGGGTTTTGTTGTAAGAAACTGAGCTTCCGTTGCTTTCTTCTTTTTTATTATATAATTTTTTTAAGTAAACCCACAGAATACACAAAAATGTTTCAATATATTTAAAAAGAAATCAGTGAAAACTTGTATTTTTGATGCTTTTTCTTATTTTTTAATTTTAAGTATGTTTTTACAGAAAAAGGGGTTTTGTCTTTAAAAACTTCGTTTGCATCATTAACGCTTTTTTATCATTTTTTTTTAATAAACCCACAGAATAAACTAAAATATTATAAAAATTTCAATAAGAAATTAGTAAAAACCAGTTTTTTTATCGCATTTGTCTTATTTTTTAATTTTTAGTATGTTTTTGTACAGAAAATGGGTATAGTCGCAATAACCTTAATTTTGTTTGTATCACTCAAGATTATTTTATCATTTTTCAAATAAACCCACATAATACACAAATATATTACAACAGATTTTAAAAGAAATCAATGAAAACATAATTTTTTTGTTGTATTTGTCATATTTTATAATTTTAATTACGTTTTTGTTCTGAAAAATTGGTTTTGTTGTTAAAAACTTAGGTTCCTTTTCTTTCTTCTTGTTTATTTTATCATATTTTTAATCAAAGCCACAGAATACACAAAAATATTACAAAATATTCAATAAGATATCAGTGGATACCTGTTTTTTTGTTGCATTTGTCTAACTTTTTAATTTTAAGTATGTTTTTGTAGAGAAAAATTCGTTTTGTCATTAAAAACATATGTTCGTTTGCATCCGTTTAGCTCATTTTAATAATTTATCAAATATGTCCATAGAATACACGAAAATATTTTAAAAGATTTAAAAAAAACTTTGAAAACCTGTTTATTGTTGCATTTGTCTTATATTTTAAATTTAAGTAAGTTTTTGTACAGAAAAAGGGGTTTTGTCGTACTAAACTTAGGTTCCTCTGCTTCCCTCAAATTTATGTTATCATTATTTTAATTAAACCAATACAATAAACAAAAAGATTGCAAAAGATTTAAAAAGAAGGTAATAAAATCCTGTTTTTTTATACATTTGACATCTTTTTAATCTTGAGTAGGTTTTTATACAAAAAAAGAAGTTTTGTCGTAAATAATTTAAGTTGATTTGCTTCCCTTAAGTTCTTTTTTATAATTTTTTTAAATAAAACCACAAATACAAAAAAAATTTACAAAAAATTCAAAAAGAAATCAATGAAAACCTGTTTTTTTATTAAATTTGTCTTAATTTTTAATTTTAATTAAGTTATTGAAAAATAAAGGGGTTTAGTCGTAAAAAACATAAGTTCCTTTGCATCACTTGATTTTTTTTTATCGTTTTTTTACATATAGTTACAGAATACACAAAAAAATTATATTAGATTCAAAGAGAAATTAATGAAAACCTGTTTTTTTGCTGTATTTGTATTATTTTTTAATTTTAGGTAAGTTTTTGTACTGAAAAAGGGATTTTTTCGTAAAAAACTTAAGTTTCTTTGCATCATTCAAGTTTTACTTAACATTTTTTTTAAATAAACTCATAAATTACCCAAAAAAATTACAAAAGATTGAAAATGAAATTAGTTTTAACCTGATTTTTTGTTACATTTGCCTTTCTTTTTATTCTAGTAGAATTTTGTATAGAAAATGGGGTTTTGACGTCGAAAACTTAAGTTCCTTTGCATCACTTATGTTTATTTTATTATATTTTCAAATAAATCAACAGAATACACATAAAGTTTACAAAAATTCAAAAAGAAATCTGTAAAAACCTGTTTATTTGTTGCATTTGTCTTATTTATTAATTTTGAGTAAAGTTTTGTACAAAAAAAGGGTTATTGTCGTAAAAAACATAGGTTTCTTTGCTTCCCTTAATTTTATTTTGTTATTTTTTCAAATAAACACACAGAATACATAAAATTAATACAAAAGATTCATAAAGATTTCTTTGAAAACCAGTTTTTTTGTTGTATTTGTATTATTTTTTTATTTTAAATAAGTTTTCGTACAAAAAAGAGCCGTCAAATACTTAAGTTCTTATGCATGACATAAGTTTAATTTATTATTTTCTTAGGTAAACCCACAGAATACACACAAAATATTACTAAACTTTTAGAATTCAAATTAGTGAAAACCTGTTTATTTAATGCATTAGTCTTATTTTCTAATTTTAATTACGTTTTTGTATAGAAAATGGGGTTTTGTCGTAAAAAACGTAGGTTAATTTGTTTTCCTCTAGTTTAATTTTTCATTATTAAAAATAAACCCAAATAATACATAAAAGTATTACAAGAGAGTCAAAATAAAATTTGTGAAAACCTAACTTTTTGTTGCATTTATCTTATTTTTTTAATTTGAAGTATGTTTTTGTACAGAAAAAGGGGTTTTGTCGTAAAAAATCTTAGGTTCATTTGCTCACCTCAACTTTATTTTATTATTTTTTCAAATAAACTCAAACAATACACAAAAATATTACAAAAGATTCAAAAACAAATTTGTGAAAACCTAACTTTTTGTTGCATTTGTCTTATTTTTTAATTTTACGTAAGTTTTTGTACAGAAAACGGGGTTTTGTCGCAAAAAACTTTAATTGCCTTGCTTTCCTCAAGTTTATTTTATTATTTTTTAAATAAACCTTGAGAATCTTCAAAAATATTATAAAAGATTCAAAAAGAATTCAGTAAAGTTCTGTGTTTTTGTTTCTCTTGTCTTATTTTTAAATTTAATTTTAAATTTTATACAGAAAAAGTGGTTTTCTCTTAAAAAATCTTTGGTTACTTTGCTCCCCTCAAGTTTATTTTATTATTTTTTTGTAATTTTTTATCAGAATACACAAAAATTTTGCAAAAGATAAAAAATAAATCAGTAAAAACATATTTTTTTGTTGCTTTATTCTTATTATTTTATTTAAAGCAAGTTTTTGAAGGAGAAAGGGGTTTTGTCGTAAAAAACTTAGATTTCTTTACTTTTTTAAAATTTAATTTATCATTTTTTTAAATACAGCTCTATTTTTTAAAAAAATATTACAAAAAATTCAAAATAAAATTAGTAAAAATTTGTTTTTTTGTTGCTTTTGTGTTTTGTTTTAATTTTAAGTAAGTTCTTGAAGAGAAAAAAATTTTTTTCCTAAAAAAATAGGTTCCTTTGCTTCCCTGAAAATTATTTTATCAGTTTTTTAAACAAATCCACAGAATACATGAAAATGTTGTAAAAGTTTACAAAACGAATCAGTAAAAACCGTTTTTTTTTAATAATTTTGTCTAATTTTTTATTATTAAGTTAAGTACAGAAAATTGGGTATTGTCGTAAAAAACCTTGGTTCCTATGCTTTCCTAAGATTTAGTTTATCGTTTTTTGAAATAAATCCACAGAATCTACAAAAATATTACAAAAGATTCAAATCGAAATTAAGGAAAACCTTTTTTTTTGTAGCTTATGTCTTATTTTTTAATTTTTAGAATGTTTTTGTACACAAAAAAAGGGTTTTGTTGTAAAAAACTTATATTACTTTGCTTTTTTCAAGTTTTTTATCGTTATTTTAAATAAACCCCTTTATTCTACAAAAATATTACATAATATTTTAAATGAAATCAGTGAAAACCTGATTTTTGTTGCTTTTGTCTTATTTTTTAATTTTAAGTAAGCATTTGTACAAAAAAAAAGGGGTTTTGTTGTAAAATACTTAAGTTACTATGCTTCCTTTAAGTTGAGTTTATCATTTTTTAAGTAAACCCACAAAAACTAAAAAATATTACAAAAGATTTAAAAATAAATTGGTAAAATTCTGAATCTTCATTGGTTTTGACTTTTTTTTCATTTTGAGTAGGTTTTTCTACAGGAAAAGTGGACTTGTTCTAAAAAACTAAAATTCCTTTTCCTCCCTCAACTTTATTTTATCACTTTGTTATATAAACCCTAAGAATGTACAATAATATTACAAATGATTTAAAAAGTGAAATACTGTTTTTTTTCTTGATTTTGTCTTAATTTTTAATTTTTAAGTAATTTTTTGTTCAGATGAAGATGTTTTGTCGTAAAAAACATAACTAATTTTGCTTCCCTTAAATTTATTATATCATTTTTTTAAACAAACCCTTATAATCTACATAAATATTACAAAAGATTGAAAACGAAATCAGTAAAAAACCTGTTTTTTTGTTGTTTTTTTCTCATTTTAAAATTTAAGTAATTTTTTGTACAGAAAAAATTATTTTGTCGTATAAAATTGGGCATCTTTGCTTTTCTTAAGTGGTTTTTATCATATTTTTAAATAAACCCACAGAATAGACAAATATTTTCAAAAGAAAATAAAAAAATCAGTAAAACCCTACTTTTTGTTGCTTTTGTCTTCAATTTTAATTTTAAGAAAGGGTTTGTACAGAAGAAGAAGTTTTGTTTTAAAAAACATAAGTTCCTCTGCTTCCCTTAAGTTTATAGTTTTTTTAAAAATAAACCCACAGAATGCACAAAATTATTGTATAAGATTCAAAAAGAAAATATTAAGAACTTATTCTTTTGTTGCTTTTGTCTTTATTTTTTTTTTTTGATTATGTTTTTGAACAGAAAATTAAGTTTTGTCGTAAAAAACATAGGTTGCTTTGCTTCCCTTAAGTTAAAAGTATCGCTTTTTTGAATAAACCCACAGAACATAAGAATTATAACAAAAGTTTCAAAAAGAATTTAGTGAAAACTTGATGTTTTGTTCCCTTTGTTTTATTTTTTCATTTTGCTTAAGTTTTTGTACAGAGAAATTAGTTTTGTCTTAAAAAACTTAGGTTACTTTGCTCTTCTCAAATTTATTTTATAATTTTTCAAATAAACCCCTACAGTCAAAATAAATATTACAAAAGATTCAAAAATAAATTAGTAAAAACTTGTTTTTTAGTTGATTTTGTCTTATTTTTTATTTTTAAGTAGGTTTTTGTACAGAAAAAGTCATTTTGTCGTAAAAAACAAACGTTTCTCTGCTTCCCTTAAGTTTAGTTTATTCTTTTTTCAAATAAACCCACAAAATACACAAACAAATCACAAAAGATTCAAGAAAATTTTAGCGAAAACCTGCATTTTTGTTAGTTTTGTCTGATATTTTCATTTTGAGTAAGTTTTTGTAAAGAAAGTGGGGTTTTGTCCTAAAAAACTTAAGTTCCTTTACTTTATCATTATTTTAAATAAACTTCTAAAATCTACAATAATATTACAAATGATTCAAAAAGAAAAAATTGAAAACTTGCCTTTTTGTTGCATTTGTCTTATTTTCAATATTAAAGTAAGTTTTTGTACAGAAAATGTAGTTTGGCGTAAAAACTTAGGTTCCTTCACTTCCCACAACTTTGTTTTATCATTATTTCAAATGAACCCTAAAATCTACAATTATAATACAAAAGATTCAAAAGGAAATCAGTGAAAACCTGTTATTTTGTTGCTTTTGACTTATTTTTTCATTTCAAGTAAGTTTTCGTACATAAAATGGGTTTTTTGTCAAAAACGTAGGTTCGTTTGCTTCCCCCAAGTTTGTTTTACCATTATTTCAAATAAACTGCTAAAATCTACAAAAATATTGGAAAATATTCAAAATCAAATCAGTGAAAACCTGTTTTTTTGTTGATTTTGTTTTGTTTTTTCATTTTTAATAAGTTTTTGTACAGGAAAAAAGGTTTTGTAGAAAAAAACATAGGTTCCTTTGCTTTCCTCAAGTTTATTTTTTCATTTTTTTAAATAATTTTTTATAAACTACAAAAATATTATAAAAGTTTTAAAATGAAATAAATGAAAACTTGTTTTTTTGTTGCTTTTGTCTAATTTTTAAATTTTAAGTACGTTTTTGTACAGAAAAAGGGATTTTGTCGTAAAAAGTTTAGGTTTCGTTGCTTCCCTTAAGTATATTTTATCAGTTTTTCAAATTAACATTGAGAATACACAAAATTTTCACAAACGATTTGAAAAGAAGATAGTGAAAACCTGTTTCTTTGCTTCTTTTGTCATGTTTTTTTATTTTGAGTAAGTATTTGTACAGATAACAATGTTTTGTCATTAAAAACAATGGTTTCTTTGCTTTCCCTTAGATTGTTTTAACATTTTTTAAGTAAAGCCATAGAATATACAAAAATATTACATATTATATAAAAAGAAATTAGTGAAAACCTTTTTTTTGTTATTTTTGTCTCAATATTTAAATTAAGTAAGTTTTTGTACAGAAAAAGGGGTTTTGCTGTTAAAAACGTATGATCCTTTCCTTCGCGTAAGTTTTTTTTATCATTTCTCAAATAAACCCACAGAATACACAAAAATATTACAAAAGATTTAAAATAAAAATAACGAGAACCTGTTTTATGTTGCTTTTGTCTTTTTTTTTAATTTTAAGTAAGTTTTTGTACAAATACAGGGGTTTTGTCATAATAAACTTAGGTTCCTTTGTTTCCCTTAAGTTTATTTAATCTTTTTGTTTAAATAAACCCCCAGAATACACAAAAAGTTTATGAAAGAATAAAAAAGAAAATAGTTAAAACCTGTTTTTTGAGTACGTTTTTGTACAAAAAAAGCGGATTTGTCGTATAAAACTTAGACTCCTATGCTATTTTTATCTTTATTTTATCCTTTTTTTAAAGTACATCTTTTGAGTTTATATAAATCTTATATTTGAATTAAAAAGAAATCAGTGAAAACTTGTTTTTTTGTTGCTATTGTCTAACTTTTCAATTTTAAGTAAGTTTTTGTACAGAAAATGTGGTTTTTTCGTAAAAAACTTTGGTCCCTTTGCTTCCCTCAAGTGTATTTTTTCATGTTCATAAATAAGCTTACAGAATAATTTAAACGTTTACAAAAGATTTAAAAAGAAATTAGTAAAAATCTGTTTATTTTCTGCTTTTTAGAGAAAGGTTTGTTTTCGTTTAAATCTTTATCGAGTTTTACGTATTTTTTTGTAAAAAAACATAAGTTTCGGTTGAAGCCTTTGCTTTACTCACTTAATTTTTGGAGTATTTCCACAAGAATACTCAAAAAAATTACAAATGATTTAATAAGAAATCAGTAAAAACATTTTTTTATGATGCTTTTGTCTTTGTAAAGAAAATTGAGTTTTGTTGTAACAATTATAGGTTTCTTTGTTTCCTTTAAATTTATTTTATTATTTTTTCTAATAAACTTACAGAATTACAAAAAATATTATAAAAGATTCAAAAATAAATCTGTGAATACCTGTTTTTTATGTTGCTTTGTCTTGTTTTATATATTTAAATATGTTTTTGTACAGAAAAAATAGTTTTAACGTAAAAAACTTTTGTTCCTTTGCTTCCCACAAATTTATTAAATCATTTTTTCAAATATACCAACAAAATGCACAAAAATATTTAAAAAGATTCCGAACGAAATCAGCTAAAACAAATTTTTTGTTTTGGTTCTGTCTTATTCATTTTGAGCAAGTTTTGGTACAGAAAATGGGGTTTTGTACTAAAAAACATAGATTTCTATGCTTCCCTTGAGTTATTTTTAAACTTTTTTTAAATTAAGTCCTACAGTCTACATAAATATTAAATAAGATTTCAAAAGAAATCAGTGAAAACTTTATTTTATGTTGCTTTTGTCTTATTTCTAAATTTTTAATGAGTTTTTAAACATATAAAGGGGTTTTGTCGTAAAAAACTTATGTTACTTTGCTTCTCCAAAAATTATTTGACTATTTGTTTAAATAAACCTACAGAATTCACTGAAATATTACAAAAGATTCAAAAAGAAGACAGTGAAAACCTGGTTATATGTTGATTTTGTAATATTTTTTTATTTTAAGTTAGTTTTTGTCCAGAAAAAGCGGATTTGTCAAAAAACTTAAATTCCTTTGCTTCTCCTAAGTTTATTTTATCATTTTTTCAAATAAACTATCAGAATACACTAGAATATTACAAATGAATAAAAAAAAATTAGTAAAAACCTGTGTTTTTTTGCCTTTGTCTTTTTTTTTAAACTTGAGTAAGTTTTTCTGCAGAAGAATTTTTTCGCATAAAAACTTAGATTCCTTTGCTTCCCTTATTATTTTTTTCTTTTAGTTTTTAAAATAAAAAATTTACAAAAATATTACACAAGATTCACAAAAAATTGGTGAAAACTTGTTTTTCGTTGCTTTTGACTTATTTTTTCATTTTAAGTAAGTTTTTAAACTGAAAAAAGGGTTTTGTCGTTAAAAACATATGTCCCTTTGTTTTCCTTAAGTTTATTTAACTATTTTTTATAATAAACTTACAGAATCTGCAAAAATATTACAAAAGAATTGATGAAGAAAGCAGTGAAAACCATTTATCTTGTTGCTTTTCTCTTATTTATTCATTTTAAGTTAGTTTTTGTACAAAAAACTGGGGTTTTGACGTAAGAATTTAGGTTCCATTGCTTTTCTCTAGCTTTTTTTTATCTTTTTGTTGATTAAACCCTTAAAATATGCAAAGTTATTACAAATTATTTAATAAGATATTAAACCTATAATAATATTATAATATATAATAAGATATAAAAACCTGTTTTCATGTAGCTTTTGTCTTATTTTTTAATTTTAGTTTAATATTAGTTAATTTTAGTTAATTTAAATTAGTTTATGTTCATAAAAAGAGATTTTGTCGGAAAAAAGGTTCCTTTGTTTAACTCAAGTGCTTTTTATCATATTTTTAAATAAACTTACAGAATACACAAAAATATTACAAAAGATTCAAAATGAAATCAGTGAAAAGCCTGTGTTTTTTTTCAGCTTTTTTAAGAAAAGTTCATTTTTGTGAAAAACTTCATCAAGTTTATAGTATTTTTGAGCAAAAAAACATGGATTCAGCTTAATGCTTTTGCTTTATTCACACAGTTTCTTAAATAATTTTACAAAATTCACAAAAATATTACAATAGATTTAATAAGAAATAAGTGAAAAAGTTTTTTTTTGTTGCTTTTGCAATGTTTTATAAATTTTAATTAGGTTTTTAAACAGAAAATGTAGTTTTGTCGTAAAAACCTGAGGTTCCATTGCTTTCTTTAAGTTTATTTTTTTATTTTTTAAATAAACCCACAATCGACACAAATATTACATAAGATTTAAAAAAAAATTAGTGCAAATCTATTTTTGTAGCTTTTGTGTTACTTTTAGTTTTAAGTATGTTTTTGTACAATAAAAATGGGTTTTGTCGTATAAAACATAGGTTCCTTTGCTTCGCTCATGTTTATTTTATCATTTTTTTAAATAAACCCACAGAATTTACAAAAATTTTACTTAAGATTAAAAAAAAATTAGTGCAAACTTGTATTTTTTTGCTTTTTTGTTATTTTTTAATTATTAATAAGGTTTTGCACAGAAAAAGGGGTTTTGTTGTAAAAAACATAGGTTTCGTTGCTTCCCTTAAATTTACTTTATCATTTTTTTAAAATAATTACACAGAAAACAAAAGAATGTTTAAAAAGATTCAGAAAGAATGCAGCGATAGCCTGTTTATTTGTTGCTTTTGTCTTATTTTTTAATTTTTATCAAGATTTTATTAAGAAAAAGGGGTTTTGTTAGATAAACTTAGGTTTCTTTGCTTCTTTCAAGTTTATTTTTTCATTTTTAAAAATAAACTCACAGAATACACAAAATCTTTACATAAGATTTATAAAGAAAATACTTAAAATCTGTTTTTAGTTGCTTTTGTCTTATTTATTTACTTTAGTAAATAAATTTTTGTACAAAAATTTTTGTACAAAAAAAGGGGGCTTTGTCGTATAAAAACGTAGGTTCCTTTGCTTTTTTAAGTTTATTTTATCATTATTTTAAATAAATATCTAAAATTCATATAAATATTACAAATAACTCAAAAAAAAAATCAGTGAAAACCTGTTTTTATGTTGCCTTTTTCTTATTTTATTATTTTAAGTAAGTTTTTTTGCAGAAATGTGATTTTGTCGTAAAAAACTTAGGTTTCTTTGCTTCTCTTAAGTTTGTTTTACTATTTTTACAAATAAATCCACAAAATACACAAAAATAATAGAAACGATTCAAAAAAGAAGTAAGTGAAAACATAGTCATTTGATGGTTTTGTCTTGTTTTCTCATTTTCATTAAGATTTGTACAGAAAATTAGCTATCGTCCTAAAAAACATAAATTCCTCTGCTTCCCTCAAGTATATTTTATCGCTTTTTCAAAAAAACTCGTAGAGTTTACATAAATATAAAAAAAGATTTCAGTAATGTCGTGTTTTTTTGTTGCTTTTGTTTATTTTTTAAATTTTAGGTAAATTTTTGTACAGAAAAAGGGGTTTTGTCGTAAAAAAACATAGGTTTCTTTGCTTTCGTAAAGGTTTTTTTCATTATTTACTAAATCAACCTACAGAATAAACAAAAATATAAAAAAAGATTTAAAAAGAAATCAGTAAAATATTATTTTTATGTTGCTGTCTAATTTTTAAATTTTTAATTTGTTTCTGAACAATAAAATGGGTTTTGTCGTAAAAAATTAGGTTCCTTTGCCTCCTTAAAGTTTATTTTAGCATTTTTTCAAATAAACTTATAGAGTCTACATTAATAATAAAAAAGATTCGAAAAAATGTCAGTAAAGTCATATTTTTTTCTGATTTTATCTTTTTTTTTAATTTTAAGTAAGTTTTTGTACTGAAAAGGGGGTTTGGTCGTAAAAAAACTTAGGTTCGTTTGCTAACCTAAAGGTTATTTTATAATTTTTTTAAATGAACCTACAGAATACACAAAAATAAAACATAAGACTTAAAAGAAATCAGTGAAAACTTGTTTTTATGTTATTGTATTAATTTTAAATTTTTAATGTGTTTTTGAACAAAAGAAGGGGTTTAGTCGTAAAAAATGTATGTTCCTTTGTTTCCCTCAACTTTATTGCATCATTTTTAAAAAAAATCCTACAGAATACACAAAAATATTACAAAAGATTTAATAAGAAATTAGTAAAAACCTGATTTTTTGTTGCTTTTTTCTTTTTTTTAACTTCAAGTAAGTTTTTTATGCAGAAAAAGAGGTTTTGTGGTAAAAACATCAAATTGCCTTGCTTCCATCAAGTTTATTTTTTTATTTTTTAATAAACCCACAGAATCTATAAAAATATTACATAAGATTCAAAAAGAATTTTGTGAAAACCTATTTTTTATAGCTTCTGTCTTTTTTTTTAATTTAAAGTTTGTTTTTTCACAGAAAAAGATCTTTTTTCGTAAAAAACTGTGGTTCCTTTGCTTTCCTTAAGTTTAAGTCCTTATTTTTTAAAATAAACCTCATAAATTTACAAAAATATTACAAATGATTTTAAAAGATATCAATGAATGCATGTATTTTTGTTGATTTTGTCTTATTTTTTATCTTTAAGTAATTTTTTGTACAGAAAAAGAGGTTTCGTCTAAAAAAATATTAGTATCTTTGCTTCCCTTAAGTTTATTTTATCATTTTTTTAATAAACTACTATAATCTACAAAAATATTACAGAAGAATCAAAATAAAATCAGTGAAAACCTGTTTTTTGTTGCTTCTGTCTTCTTTTTAATTTTAAGTAATTTTTTGTACATAAAATATGTTTTGTCGTATAAAGCTTAGGTTCCTTTGCTTCTCTCAAATTTATTTTATCATTTTTTCAAATAAACTCACATAATTAACAAAAAATATTATAAAAAATATAAAAAAAATCTGTAAAGACCTGTTTTTTTTCTTTTTAGAAAAATGGTCGTTTTCGTGAAAAAATCTATCGAGTTTAAAGTATTCTTAAGAAAAAAATATGGGTTCAGCTTGCTGCTTTTACTTTATTTACAAATTTACTTGATTAATTCCACAGTATACACAAAACTATTAGAAAAGATTTACAATGAAGACATTGAAAACTTGTTTTTTTTTTGCTCTTGTAATATTTTTTTATTTTAAGTTAGTTTTTTTCCAGAGAAAGAGGTTTTGTCGTTAAAAACAAAGCTTCGTTTGCTTCCCCAAAGTTTTCTTTATCATTTTTTCAAATAAACCAACAAAATACACTAAAATATCACAAAAGATTTAAATAGAAATTAGTAAAAATCTGTTTTTTTGTTGCCTTAGTCTTATTTTTTAAATTTAAGTAAGTTTTTCTACAGAAGAAGGGGTTTTAACGTAAATAAATTAGATTCCTATGCTTCCCTCAAGTTTATTTTATTACTTTTTTAAATAAACCCATAAAATCTACAAAAAGATTACACAAGATTGACAAAATATCAGTGAAAAACTGTTTTTTAGTTGCTTTTGCCATATTTTTATATTTTAAGTATGTTTTAAATCATAATAAAGGGTTTCGTCGTAAAAAACTTAGGTTCCCTTGTTTGCCTAAAGATTGTTTAATTATTTTTTATAATAAACCTACAGAATCCACAAAAAAATTACAAAAGACTCAAAACAGTGAAAAATAATTTTCTAGTAGCTTTTGTCTTATATTTTAATTTTAAATATGTTTTTATACAGAAAAAGAGATTTTGTCCTAAAAAATATAATTTCCTTTGCTTCCCTTTTGTTTTATAATTTTTTTAATTAGTTATACATAAAACATGGAAAAAATACATAAAATTCAAAAAGAAATCAGTGAAAATTTTACTGTTGCTTTTATCTTATGTTTTATTTTTAAAAAAGTTTTTGTACAAAACAAGGGGTTTTGTTGAAAAAAAAAATGGTTCCAATACTTCCCTTATGTTGAGTTTTGCATTTTTTCATATAAACTCGCAAAATACACAAAAATATCAAAAAAGACTCCTTAAGAAATCAGTGAAAACCTGCAATTTTGTCATGTTTTTTCATTTTGAGTAAGTTTTTGGACAAAAAAATGTATTTTGTCGGAAAAAACTAAGATTCCTTTACTTCTTTCAATGTTTTTTTTATCGTTTATTTAAATAAACCCCTAGAATCTACAATAATATAACAAACGATTCAAAATGAAATCAGTGAAAAACCTTTTTTTTTGTTGTTTTTGTCTTATTTATCATTTTTAACTAAGTTTTTGTACAGAAAATGGGGTTTTATCGTTAAAAACATAGGTTATTTTGGTTCGCGTAAAATTATATTATTATTTTCAAATAAACGCACAGAATACAAAAATAAATTAGAAAAGATAACAAACAAAATTAATGAGAATCTGTTTTTATGATGCTTTTGTCTTTTTTTTTAATTTTAAGTATTTTTTTATACAAAAACAGGGGTTTTGTCTTAACAAACTTAGGTTCCTTTGTTTCCCTTAAGTTTAATTTATCATTTTTTAAAATACACCCACAGAATCTACAAAAATATTACAAAAGAATTAAAAAAAATCAGTGCTAACTTGTTTTTATTGGATTTTTTCTTATTTTTAAATTATAAGTTAGTTTTTGTACAGAAAAAGGGTTTTGTCAACAAAAAACTTAGGTTTCTTTGTTTCTTTCAAGTTTATTTTGTCTTTTTTTATACTAAATTCACAGAATTCACAAAAGTTTTCCAAAAAAATTTAAACAAAAGAAAACAGTGAATACCTGTTTTTTGTTGCTATTGTTTTATTTATTCACTTTGTCTAAGTTTTTATACAGAAAATGCGGTTTTGTTGAATAAAACATAGGTTCCTATGCTCTCATTAAGTTAGTTTTATTATTTTTGTAAATAAACGTCTAGATTTTATAAAAATATTACAAATGAATCAAAAAGAAGTCAAAGAAAACTTGCTTTTTTTGAGGCTTTTGTCTTATTTTTTAATTATAAATAAGTTTTTGTGAAGAATAGGGATTTTGTCATAAAAAACTTAAATTTCTTTGCTTCCATCAAGTGTATCGTTTTTTTAAATAAACCCACAAAATACAAAAAATTATTACAATAAGAAATCATTGAAAACCTTTTTTTTTGTTACTTTTGTCATATTTTTAAATTTTAAATAAGTTTTTGTAAAGAAAATGGAATTTTGTCGTAAAAAAACATAGGTTCCTTTGTTTCCTTTAACTTTAATTTATCATTTTTTTAACCAACCCACAGAATCACAAAAAGTATTACAGAAGATTCAAAAAGAAATCAGTAAAAACATGTTTTCTTGTTGCTTTTGCTTTATTTTATAATTTTAAGTTTCTTTGCAGAAAATGGAGTTTTTTCGTGAAAAACTTATGTTCCTTTGGTTCCTGCAGGTTTATTTTATCATTCTTTCAAATAAAACCACAGAATACACAAAAACATTTAAAAAGATTTAGAATTAAATCAGCAAAAACATATTTTTTAGTTGGTTATTTGTTTTTTTTTGTTTTGAGTATGTTTTTGTACAGAAAATAGGGTTTTGCCTTAAAGAACTTAGATTCCTTTGCTTCCCTCCATTTTATTTTACTATTTTTTTAAATAAACTTCTAGTGTCTACATAAATATTAAAAAAGATTCATTAAGAAATGAGTAAATTCGTGTTTTTTTGTTGCTTTTGTCTATTTTTTAATTTTAAGTAAGTTTTTGTACCTTAAAAGGGGTTTTGTCGTATAAAAACTTAGTTTCCTTTGCTTCCCTTATTATAATTTTATTATTTTTCTAAATTAACCTACAGAATACACAATTAAATTTAATAAGTTTAAAAGGAAATCAGTGAAAACCTGTTTTTTTTTGCTTTTGTTTTATTTTTGCATATTAAAAAGTATTTGTACAGAAAATGGGATGTTGTCGTAAAAAACATTTGGTCCTATGCTTACCTCAAGTTTATTTTATCATTTTTTTAAATAAAATTGCAGATTTAATAGGAATATTACAAACGATTTTAAAAAAATTAGAAAAAAACTTTTTGCATTTTAAGAAAAAGGTTCGTTTTCGTGAAAAACTTTATCGAGTTAAAATCAATCTTGAGAAAAAAGAATGTCTTAAGCTAGCTGCCTGTGCTTTAATTTACTTGAAATTTACTTAATTAATTCCACAGAATACACAAAAAAATTACAAAAGATTTATTAAGAAATTAGTAAAAACATTTTTTTTTTGCTGCTTTTGTTATATAGTTTTATTTTTAAGTAAGCTTTTGTACAGAAAAAGGGGTTTTGTCGCAAAAAACTTATGTTTCTTTACTCTCCTAAAATTTACTTAATCATTTTTTTAATTAAACCCACAGAATACACAAAAATATTAAAAAAGATTTAATTTGAAGATAGTGAAAACCTGTTTCTATGTTGCTTTTGTAATATTTTTTTATTTTAATTGAGTTTTTGTCTAGAAAAAGGGGTTTTGTCGTTAAAAACAAAGATTTCTTTGCTTCCCCAATATTTTTTTTATCAATTTTTTAAAGAGATTACCAGAATACACTAAAATTTTACAAAAGATTCGAAAAAATTTTTTTGAAAACCAGTGTTTTTGTTGCCTTAGTCTTATTGTTTAAATATAAGTAAGTTTTTCTACAGAAGAAAGGGTTTTAACGTAAATAACTTAGATTCCTTTGCTTCCCTCAAGTTTATTTTATAATTTTTTTAAATAAACCCATAAAATCTACATAAATATTACACAAGATTGAAAAAAAAAAAAAAGTGAAAAACTGTTTTTTAGTTGCTTTTGTCATATTTTTAAATTTTAAGTATGTTTAAAATCTGAAAAAGTGGTTTTGTCGCAAAAACCTTAGGTGCCCTTGTTTTCCTAAGGATTATTTTATTATTTTTTATAATAAACCTACAGAATCTACAAAAATATTACAGAATCTACAAAAATATTACAGAAAAATCAAAAAGAAAACAGAGAAAACCATTTTTATTGTTGCTCTTGTATCAAGTTTTTTTCATTTTAAGAAAGTTTTTGTACAGAAATATAAAATAGGGTTTTGACGTAAAAAATTTAGGTTCCTTTACTTTCCTCTAGTTTTTTTTATCTTTTTTTTAATTAAACCTTTAAAATCTGCTAAATTATTACAATTCATTTAATATTGTAATAATTTTGCAGATTTTATAAGATATTGGTAAAAACCTGTTTTTTTGTTGCTTTTGTCTCATATTTTAATTTAAGTTTTATATTAGTTAATTTTAGTTAATTTAAGTTTGTTTCTCTGCAGAAAAAGACGTTTTGTCGAAAAAAACCAAGGCTCCTTTGTTTAACTCAAGTGTATTTTATCATTTTTAAAAACCTGTTTTTTTGCTGCCTTTTAAAGAAAGATTCGTTTTCGTGAAAAACTTTTTCGAGTTAATAGTATTCATTAGCAAAAAAACAGTTTCAGCATGATGCCTTTGCATTAATCACTTGCATTAATCACAAGCAATTCCACAGAATTCAAAAAAATATTACAAAAAGATTCAATAAGAAATAAGTAAAAACCTTTTTTTTTTTTGAGTTTTTACAATATTTTTTAATTTGTAGTAGGTTTTTGTACAAAAAAAGGGGTTTTGTCGTAAAAATCTTAGGTTCCTTTGCTTACTTTAAGTTTATTTAATAATTTTTTATATATACCCATATAATCTACACCAATATAACATAAGATTTAAAATGAAATTAGTGAAAACTGTTATTTTGTTGCTTTTGTCTTATTTTTAATTTTAAGTATGTTTTTTTAAAGAAAAAGAAGTCTTGTCGTAAAAAACTTTGGTTTCTTTGTTTCTCTAAAGTTTATTTTCTCATTTTTTAAAATAAATCCACAGAATACATAAAAATATTACAAAAGATTCAAAAATAAGTTAGTAAAAAACTGATCTTCTATTGTACTTTTGTTATTTTTTATGTTCAATTAAGTTCTTTAGGCTATAAAAGGGGTTTTGTCGTTAAAAAATTAAGTTGCAATGCTTCCCTCAAGTTTAATTGTTCCTTTTTTTTAATAAACCCCTAGAATCTACAAAATTATTACATAAGATTCAAAAAGAATTCAGTAAAAATCTTTTTTTTTATTGCTTTTGTCTTACTTTGTAATTTTAAGTATGTTTTTTTACAGACAAAGAGGTTTTGTCGCAAAGATCTGTCGTTCCTTTGCTTCCCTTAAGTTTATTTTCTCATTTTATTAAATAAACCCACAGAATAAACAATATTATTACAAAAGATTCAAAAAGAAATTAGTAAAAACTAGTTTTTCGTTGCTAATTTCTTTTTTTTATATAAGAAGTTGGATTTTGAACAGAAAAAGGGGTTTTGTCCTAAAAAAACATGAGAGAAGTAAAGGAACTATACTTGAGGGAAAAAAATTTCCTCTACTTTCCTCAAGTATATTTTAAAATTATTTCAAATAAACCTAATGAATCTACAAAAATATTACAAATAATTGAAAAAGATATCTGTGAACACCTTTATTCTTGTTGATTTTGACTTATTTTTTAATTTTATTTTTTCTTAAATAAAACTACAAAATACAAAAACAAATTACAAAAGATTGAAAAAGAAATCACTAAACCTGTTTTTTGTTTCTTTTTGTCTTATATTTAAAAAATATTTTATATGATTGAAAAAGAAATCAGTGAAAATCTGCTTTTTTGTTGCTTTTGTCTGATTTTATATTTTTAAGTAATATTTTGTAGAGAAATAGATGTTTTGTCGTAAAAAACTTAACTTCCTTTGCATCCTTTAAGTTTATTTTATCATTTTTTCAAATATATCCACAAAATACACAAAAAGATTTCAAAAGATTCAAAAAGAAATCAGTGAAAACCTGCTTTTTTGCTGCATTTGTCTTATTTTTTATTTTTGAGTAAGTTTTTGCAAAGAAAAAGGGGTTTTATCGATAAAAACATAGATTCCTTTGCTTCCTTCAAGTTTTTTTTAACATTTTTTTATTAAACGCACTAAAAACATAAAAATATTACAAAAGAATCAAAAAGAAATCAGTAAAAACTTGTTTTATTGATGCATTTGTCTTATCTTTTAGTCTTGAGTAACTTTTTCAAAGAAAAGAGGGTCTTGTTGTAAAAAACTAAAGTTCCCCTATGCATCCCTCAAATTTACTTTATAGTTTTTAAAAAAAAATTCATAGAATACAAAAAAATAATACAAACGATTCAAAAAAGCAACATTGAAAACCTACATTTTTGTAGCATTTTCCTTATATTTTAATCTTTAGTAGGATTTTGTACAAAAATAGAGTTTTATCATTAAAAACTATAGTTCCTTTGCTTCCTCAAGTTTATCCTTTTGTCAGATAAATCTAAACTATACGAAAAAATGTTACAGAAAGATTCAAGAAGAAATCAGTAAAAAAATGTTTTTTTGTTGCTTTTGTCTTATTTTTTAATTTAAGTAAGTTTTGGACAGAAAAAGGAGTTTCGTCGTAAAAAAGTAAGATTTCTTTGTTTCCCTCAAGTTTATTTTTTCATTTTTCGGAATAAACCTAATATATGCACAAAAATATTACAAAAGATTCAAGGGGGAAATCAGTAAAAACCTGATTTTTTTGTTGCATTTGTCGTATTTTTTATTTTTAAGTATGTTTTTGTGCAGAGAAATTAGTTTTGTCGTAAAAAAAATAAGTTCCTTGGCATTCTTAACGTTTTTTCCATCATTTTAACAATTAAATCTACAGAGAACACAAAAGCATTACAAAAGACTCAAAAAGAAATCAGTGAAAACATGTTTTTTTGTTGCATTTGTCGTATTTTTTATTTTTAAGTATGTTTTTGTACAGAAAAAAGGGTTTTGTCTTCAAAAACTAAGATTCCTTTGCTTCCCTCGAGTTAATTTTTTCATTTTTCCAAATAAACGTATAACATACACAAAAAAGAAATCAGTGAAAACCTGTTTTTTTGTTTCATTTGTCGTATTTTTTAAGCTTAAGTATAGAAAAATGATAAGTTTTTGTATAGAAAAATGAGTTTTGTCGTAACAATCTTAAGTTCCATTGCATCCCTCTACTTTATTTTACCATTTTATAAAATAAATCCACAGAATACACAAAAATATTACAAAAGATTTAAAAGAAAACAGTAAAAACCAGTTAATTTGTTGCATTTATCTTATTTTTTAATTTTAAGTGTGTTTTTATACAGAGAATGGGGTTTAGTCGTGAAAAACTTATGTTCGCATGAATCCCTTTAGTTTTTTTTGTCAATTTTATCAAATAAATCCACAGTTCATACAAAACTATTACAAAATATTCAAAAATAAATGAGTGAAGTCTTGTTTTTTTGTTGCATTTGTCTTTTTTTTTAATTTTAAGTAAGTTTTTGTACAAAAAAGGCAATTTGTTGTAAAAAACTTAGGTTCCTTTGCGTCTCTTAAGTTAAGTTTATCATTTTTGCAAAAAGATTCACAAAACACACAAAAATAATGGTAAAGATTCATTAAGAAATTAATAAAAAAATGTTTTTTTGTGGCATTTGTATAGTTTTTATTTTCAAGATAAGTTTTTGTGCAGAAAAAGGAGTCTTGTCGTAAAAAACATAGGTTTCTTCGCATCACTCATATTTAAATTAATTTTTTTTTAAATAATCTAACAAAATACATAAAAAAATTACACAAGATTTAAAAAGAAAACAGTAAAAACCTGTTTTTTTTGCTGCATTTTTCTTATTTTAAATTTTAAGTACGTTTTTGTACTGGAAAAACGTTTTGTCGTAAGAAACTAAAGTGCCTTTGCATTACTCAAGTTTATTATACCATTATTTTGAATATACCCACAAAATACACAAAAACATTACCAATGATTCAAAATAAATTAGTGAAAACCTGCATTGCATTTGCATTAATTTCTTATTTTAAGTAAGTTTTTGTACATAAAAAGCGGTTTTGTTGTACAGAACTTAGGTTTCTTTGTTCAGCTCGAGTTTATTTTAAAATTTTTTCTAATAAACCCACAGAATCTACAAAAATATTGAGAAGATTCCGAAAGAAATCGTTGAAACCCGTTTTTTTGTATGTTTTCAATTAAATTACTTATTTTCATAAAAAAAGGTTACGGACATAAAGTACTACTTGAGCTAAAAGACATAGATTTATATGGTTGTTTTTGATTCAATTTATTTTAAGTAAATGCTTTGTACATAAAAAGGGGTTTTGTCGTAAAAAACTCAGGTTCCTTTGCTAACCTCAAGTTTCATTGAACTTTTTTTCTAATAAACCCACCAAATCGACAAAAATATTAATTTCAATTTTTCATATTTTAAAAAAATGTTTGGACATAAAAAGGGATTTTGTCGTAAATAACTCAGGTTCCTTTGCTAACCTCAAGTTTCATTGAACTTTTTTTCTAATAAACCCACCAAATCTTCAAAAATTTTACAGAAGATTCCAAAAGAAGTCAGTAAAGACCTGTTTTTTTGTTGCGCTTGCATTAATTTCAAATTTTAAGTAATTTTTGAACTTAAAAAGGGGTTTTGTCGTAAAAAACATAGGTTCTTTTGCTCACCTCAAATTTATTTAAACTTTTTTTCTAAAAAACCCACCGAATCTACTAAAAATATTACAAAAGATTCAAAAAGAAACTATTGGAAACCTGTTTTTTTGATGCATTTGCATTAATTTCTTATTTTATGTTAGTTTTTTTACATAAAAAGGAGCTTTGTCGTACAAAACTTAGGTTCCTTTGTTCAGCTCAAGTTTATTTTAAAATTTTTCTAATAAACCCACAGAATATACAAAAAAATTACAAAAGATTTCGAAAGAAATCAGTGAATACGTGTTATTTGAATTTTTTTAAGAAAATTACTCATTTTCATAAAAAAGTTTATGAACATAAATTACTCCTTGAGCTAAAAAACATAGATTTGGATGGTTGTTTTTGATTCAATGTACCATTTTCTTTAATATATCGACAAAATTTACAAAAAATTTACAAAAGAATCCAGAAGAAATCAGTAAAAACCTGTTTTTGTTGCATTTATCTTATTTTTGAATTATAACTAAGTCTTTGCACAGAAAACGTGGTTTTATGATTAAATTTGCATTATTTTCTTACTTTAAGTAAGTTTTTGTATATAGAAAGAGGATTTGTCGTAAAAAACATAGATTTCTCTGCTCAACTCAAGTTTATTTGAACATTTTTAGTAATAATCCCACTTAATCTACAAAAATATTTAAAAAAATTCAAAAAGAATTTAATAAAAACCTGTTTTTTTGTTGCATTTGCATTAATTTCTTATTTTATGTTAGTTTTTTTACATAAAATGGGGTTTTGTCGTACAAAACTTAAGTTCCTTTGTTCAGCTCAAGTTTATTTTGAAATTTTTTCTAATAAACCCACAGAAGCTACAAAAATATTACAAAAGAATCCGAAAGAGATTAGTAAAAATCTGCTTTTTTGGTGCAGTTGCATTATTTTATTATTTTAAGTAAGTTTTTTTTACATATTAAGGGGTTTTGTCGTTAATAACTTTGGTTCCTTTAATCACCTCAAGTTTAATTAAATATTTTTTCTAATAAACAAACCCAATCTACCAAAAATATTGCAAAAGATTCAATAAGAATTTTTTAAAAACCTGTTTTTTTGTTGCATTTGCATTATTTTTTTATTTTAAGTAAGTTTTTGTACATAAAAAGGGGTTTTGTCGTAAAAATCATAAGTTCCTTTGCTCACCTCAAGTTTATTTAAATAAGTTTTTTAATAAACTCACATAATTTACGAAATTATTACTAAAGATTCCAAAAGAAATCAGTGAAAACCTGTTTTTTGTTGCATTTCCATTATTTTCTTACTTTAAGTAAGCTTTTGTACATAAAAATAAGTTTTGTCGTAAAAATCTTAGATTTCTTTCCTCTCTTCAAATTTATTTTATCATTTTTTCTAATAAACTTACAGAATCTGCAAAAATATTACAAAATATTCCAATAGAAATTAGTAAAAACCCTTTTTTTTTTATTAATATTGCATTAGTTTTTAAATTTAAGTAAGTTTTTGTACATAAAATGGGCTTTTGTCGTAAAAAACTTAGGTTTCTTTGCTCACCTCGAGTTTAATTAAACATTTTTTCTATAAAACCCACAAAATCGACAAAAATAATACAAAAGACTCCAAAAGAAATTAGGGAAAACCTGTTTTTTTGTTGCATTTGTATTATTTTTCTATTTTAATAAAGTTTTTGAATAAAAAAAGCGGTTTTGTCGTAAAATAGATAAGTTCCTTTGCTATTCTCAACTTTATTTAAAGATTTTTTTTTAAACTTACAGAATCTATTAAAATATAACTAAAGATTTCAAAAAAAATCAGTGAAAATATGCATTTTGTTGCATTTGCATTATTTCCTTATTTTAAGTAAGTTTTTTGGACATAAAAAAAAGCTTTATCGTAAAAAACTTGTATTTCTTTGCTTACCTTAGGTTTTTTTAAAACTTTTTTTAAGTTAACACACTGAATCTTCAAAAGCATAATAAAAGAATGCAAAGAAAATTAGTAAAAACTTGTTTTTTTGTTTCCTTTGCACTTTTTTTTTATTTTAAGTAAGTTTTTTTATATGAAAAGAGGTGTTGTCATAAAAAACTTAGGTTCCTTTGCTTTATTTTAACATTTTTTCTAATAATCCTACAGATTCTACGGAAATATAACAAAAGATATCAAAAGAAATCAGTGAAAACCTGTTTTTTATTGTATTTGCATTATTTTCTTATTTTATGTAAGTTTTTGAACATAAAAAGGGGTTTTGTCGTAAAAATCTTAAATTCTTTGCTCACCTCAAGTTTATATAAAAACGGTTTTTGGTAAACCCACAAAATCTACAAAAATATTACAAAAGATTCCAAAAGAAATCAGTGAAAACTTGTTTTTTTAGTGCATTTGCGTTAATTTTAATTTAAGTAAGTTTTTTTACATAATTAGGGGTTTTGACGTACAAAACTTAGGTTCCTTTGCTTAACTCAAGGTTATTTGAATTTTTTTTCTTATGAACCCACTAAATCTACAAAAATATTACAAAAGATTCTTAAAGAAATCAGTGAAAATCTGTTTTTTTGTTGCATTAGCATTATTTTCTTATTTTAATTAAGTTTTTAAACATAAAAAGAGGTTTTGTCGAAAAAATCTTAAGTTCTTTTGCTCACCTCAAGTTTATTTGAACATTTTTTCTAATTAACTCAAAGAATCTGCAAAATTATTACAAAAGACGCTTAAGAAACTCATTGGGAGATTGTTTTTTTGATGCATTTGCAGTATTTTCTTATTTTATGAATGTTTTTGTATAAAAAAGGAGTTTTGTCGTAAAAAACAATGATTTCTTTGCTTACCTCAAGTTTATTTAAACATTTTTTCTAATAAACCCATAGAATCCACAAAATCATTACAATAGATTCCGAAAGAAATTGTTGAAGTACTTTTTTTGTATGTTTTCAAGAAAGTTACTTATTTTCAAAAAAATGTACATGGACATAAATTTCTTTTTGAGCTATAAAACGGAGATTTAAATGTTTTTTTTGATTTAATTTAAACAATTTTTTTAAATTAATCGACCGAGTTTACAAAAATATTATAAAAGATTGCAAAAAAATTTGTAAAAACCTGTTTTTTTGTTGCATTATTTTCATATTTTAAGAATGTGGTTTGTACATAAAGAGCGGTTTTTTTATGAAAATTTCAGAATCTATAGCTTACCACAAGTTTTATTGACTTTTGTTCTGATAAACCCACTAAATCAACAAAAATGTTACATAAGAGTCTAAAAGAAGTCAGTGAAGACCTGTTTTATTGTTGCGCCTGCAATATGTTCCTTTTTTCAGCTCAAGTTTGTTTTAGAACTTTTTCTAATAAACCCTTAAAATCTACGATAATTTTACAAAAGATTCCGAAAAAAATTAGTTAAAACCTGTTTGTTTGTTGCATTTGCATTATTTTCTTATTTTAAGTAAGTTTTTGTTCAAAAAAAAGGGTTTTGTTGTAAAAATCTTAGGTTCCTTTTCTCACCTCAAGTTTATTTGACAATTTTTTCTAATAAATTAACAGAATCTACGAAAATATTACAAAAGATTACAAAGGAAATTAGTGAAAACCTGTTTGTTTGTTGCATTTGCATTACTTTCTTATTTTAAGTAAGTTTTTGTACATAAAAACGGGTTTTGTCGTAAAAATCAAAAATTGCTTTGCTTACCTCAAGTATATTTTAACAATTTTTCTAACAAACCCACAGAATCCACAAAAATTTTACAGGGGACTCTTAAAGAACTCATTGGAAGAGTTTTTTTTTGATGCATTTGCATTATTTTATTATTTTAAGTATGTTTTTGTATAAAAAAAGAGTTTTGTCGTAAAAATCTTAGGTTCAGTTGCTTAATTCAATTTTACTAAAACATTTTTTCTAATAATTCGACAGAATCTACAAAAATATTATAAAAGATTTCAAAAGAAATCAGTGAAAACCTGTTTTTTTGTGTCATTTGCATTCTTTTCTGTTGTTAAGTAAGTTTATGTACATAAAAAGGGGTTTTGTCAGAAAAATCATAGGCTCCTTTGCTCACCTCAAGTGTTTTTGACCAATTTTTCTATGAAAGCCACACTCTCTACAAAAATATTACAAAAGATTCCCAATGAAACCAGTGAAAACCTGTTTTTTTAGGGTATTTGCATTATTAGCATATTTTAAGTATGTTTTTGTACATAAAAAGACGTTTTGTCGTAAAAATCTTTGGTTCCTTTGCTCACCTCAAGTTTTTTTAACAATTTTTTCTAATATACCCACAGAATCTAGAAAAATACTATAAAAGATTACAAACGAAATCATTGAAAACCTCTTATTCTAATAAATTTGCATCTTTTTTTTATTTTAAGTAAGTTGTTCTACAAAAAAAGGGGTTTTGTAGTAAACAAACGTAGGTTCCTCTGCTAACCTGAAGTTTATTTAACATTTTTTTTAAAAAACCCACAAAATCTAAATAAATATTTCAAAAGGTTCTAAAAGAAATCAGTGAAAACCTTTTTTTTTTTGGCATTTTTATTATTTTCTTATTCTAAGTAAGTTTTTGTAAATAGAAAGGGGTTTTGTCGTAAAAAAATCAGGTTCCTTTGCTCACCTTTAGTTAATTTGACCTTTTTTTCTAATAAACCTAGAGAATCTACTAAAACATTACAAAAGATTCATAAATTAAAAAGTGAAAACCTGTTTTTTTGTTGCATTTGCATTATTTTCTTATTTTAAGTAAGCTTTTGTACATAAAAAGGGGTTTTGTCGTAAAACTCTTATGTTCCTTTGCTTAATTCAAATTTATTTGACCATTGTTTCAATAAACCCAAAGAATCTCGAAAAAATATTACAAAAGATTCCACAACAAATCAGTGAAAACCTGTTTTTTTGTTGCATTTGCATTATTTTCTTAATTTAAGTAAGATTTTGTACATAAAAGGAGTTTTATCGTAAAAATATTAGGTTCCTTTGCTCACCTCATGTTTATATAACCAATTTTTCCAATAAACTCACAGAATCTACAAAAATATTACAAAAGATTCATTAAGAAATCACTGAAAACCTGTTTTTTTGTTGCATTTGCAGTATTTTCTGTTGTTAAGTAAGTTTTTGTTTATAAAAAGGGGTTTTGTCGTAAAAATCTTAAGTTCCTTTGCTCACGTCAAGTTTATTTGACCATTTTTGCTGTGAAACATACAGAATCTACAAAATATTACAAAAGATTTTAGAACGAATTTAGTAAAAACCTGTTTTTTTATTGCATTTGCTTTATTTTCTTAATTTAAGTAAGTTTTTATCGATATAAAGGGGTTTTGTCGAAAAAATCTTTTGCTCCATTGCTCACCTCAAACTTATTTAACCATTTTAACTAATAATCCTTTAGAATCTCAAAAAATATTACAAAAGATTCCAAACAAATCAGTAAAAACCTGTTTTTTTGTTGCATTTGCATTAATTTCTTCCTTTAAGTAAGTTTTATTACATAAAAAAAGGATTTTGTCCTGAAAATCTTAGCTTCATTTGCTAACCTCAAGTTTATTTGACAATTTTTTTTATTAAACCAACAGAATCTTGAAAAAAAATACAAAAGATTTAAACAAATTTCATAGAAAACCTTTTTTTTAATGCATCAGCATTAATTTCATATTTTAAGAAAGTTTTTGTTCATTAAATGAGGCTTTGTTGTAAAAATCTAAAGTTCCGTTTCTCAACTTAATTTTATTTGACCGTTATTTCTAATAAACCCACAAAATCTACAAAAACATTACAAAAGATTCCAAAAAAAATTAGTGAAAATATGTTTTTTTATTGAATTTGCATTGATTTCATATTTTAGGTAAGTTTCCGTACATAAAAAGGGGTTTTGTCGTAAAAATATATATTAATTTGCTCACCTTAAGTTTATTTAACCAAATTTCCAAATAAGCCCATAAAATCTACAAAAATATTACAAATGATTTCAAAAAAAATCAGTAAAAACCTGTTTTTTTTTTGCATTTGCATTATTTTCTTAGTCAAAGTAAGTTTTCGTTCTTGAAAAGGGCTTTTGTCGAATATATCATAGGTTCCTTTGCTCACCTCAAGTTTATTTGACTATTTTTTCTAATTAACCTACAGAATCTACAAAAATATTACAAAAGAATCCAAATGAAAACGGTGTAAACCTGTTTTTTGTAGCATTTGCATAAATTTATTATTTTAAGTAAGTTTTTGTACATAAAAAGGGGTTTTGTCGTTAAAATGTTATGTTCCTCTGATCACCTCAAATTTTTTTGACTATTTTTGTTAATAAACCCACAGAATCTACCAAAAATAATGCAAAAGATATCTAAAGATATCAGGTAAAACCTGTTTTATGTTTGCATTTGCATTGATTTCTTATTTTAAGTACGTTTTTGTACATAAAAAGAGGATGTGTCGTAAAAATATTAGATTCATTTGCTCACCTCAAGTTTATTTGACCATTTCTTCTAATAAACCCACAGAATCTACAAATATATTACAAAAGATTCCAAATGAAAACAGTGTAAACCTGTTTTTTTGTTGCATTTGCATTAATTTTTTATTTCAAGGACGTTCTTGTACATAAAAAGAAGTTTTATCGTAAAAATCTAAAGTTTTGTTTCTCACTTCAACTTTATTTGACCATTTTTTCTAATTAACCCACAGAATCTAAAAAAATTATTACAAAAGATTCTAAAAGAAATTAGTGAAAACCTGTTTTTTGTTTGCATTTGCATTGATTTCTTATTTTAAGTAAGTTTTTGAACATAAAAAGGGGTTTTGTCGTAAAAATATTAAATTCCATCGCTCACCTCAAGTTTAATTGACTATATTACTTGAAAAACTCAAAAAATTTACAAAAATAATACAAAAGATTTAAAAGAATTCAGTGACAATCTGTTATTATGTTACATTTGCATTATTTTCATATTTTAAGTAAGTTTTTGTTCATAAATAAGGGTTTTGTCTTAAACATCTTAGGTTCCTCTGGTCACCTCAAGTTTATTAGAGCGATTCTTCTAAAAAACTCACAGAATCTACAAAAACATTGATAAGATTCCTAAAGAAATAAGTGAAAACCTGTTTTTTTGTTCCATCTGCATAATTTTTAATTTTTGGTATGCTTTTGTACATAAAAAAGAGTTTTGTCATAAAAATCTTAGGTTTCTTTGCTTACCTCAAGTTTATTTGACCATTTTTATAAATAAACCCACAGAATTTCGAAAAGTAATTACAAAAGATTTCAGAAGAACTCAGTGAAAACCTGTTTTTCTGTGGCGTTTGCATTATTTTCTTATTTTTAGTAAGTTTTTGTACATAAAAAAAGGTTATGTCGTAAAAATGTTAGGTTCCTGTCCTCACCTTATGTGTATTTGACCATTTTTTCTAATAAACCCACAAAATCTACAATAATATTACATAAGATTTCAAAAAAAGTTAGTGAAAACTTGTTTTTTTGTTGCATTTGCATTATTTTTTTATTTTAAATATGTTTTTGTACATTAAAAGGGGTTTTGTCGTAAAAATCTTATGTTCCTTTGACAAACTCAAGTTTATTTGATCATTTTAATTATTAAACCTAAAGTATCAACTTAAATATAATAAAGATTTCACGAGGAATCAGTAAAAATCTGTTTTTCTGATTTATTTGCATTGTTTTTGTTATTTTAGGTTTATTTTATAAATTAAAAGTGGTTTTGCTGTAAAAATCTTAGGTTCTTCTGCTTAACTTAAGTTTATTTGACCATTTTGCTAATAAATCTACAGAATCTATAAAAATTTTACAAAAGATTCCAAAAGAAATTAGTGAAAACCTAATTTTTGTAGCATTTGCATTATTTTCTTATTTTAAGTAATATTTTGTACATAAAAAGGGATTTTGTCTTGAAAATCTTATATTCCTATTCTCTCCTCAAGTTTATTTAAAGTTTTTTTTAATATACCCACAGAATCTACAAAAATATTAGATAAAATTCCAAAAGAAATTAGTAAAAACCTGTTTATTTGTTGCATATTCATTATTTTCTTATTTTAAGAAAGTTATTGTACATAAAAAGAGATTAAGTCGTAAAAATCTTAATTTTCTTTACTCACCTTAAGTTTATTTGATCATTATTTCTAATAAACTTACAGAATCTACAAAAATATTACATAAGATTCTAAAAGAAATCAGTGAAAACCTGTTTTTTGTTGCATTTGCATTATTTTCTTATATTAAGTAAGTCTTTGTACATAAAAAGAGATTTTGTCAACAAAATCATAGATTCCTCTGCTAACCTTAAGTTTGTTTAAATATTTTTTTCAATAAACCCACTGAATCTACAAAAATATTGCAAAAGATTTCAATATAAATCAGTGAAAACCTGTTTTTTGTAGCATCTGCATTATTTTCTTATTTTAAATTAGTTTCTTTGTACATGAAAACGAGTTTTGTCTTGAAAATCAAAGATTACTTTGCTAACCTCAAGTTTTTTTTAACCGTTTTTTCTAATAAACACACAGAATCTACAAAAATATTCAAAAAGATTTTACAAGATATCAGTAAAAACCTGTTTTTTTGTTGCATTTGCTTTATTTTCTTCTTCTAAGTTTTTTTTGTATATATAAAAAGTATATATAAAATATATATATATATAAATATATAAAAAGGGATTTTAAAAAATAATTTAGATTTTAAAAAAATATATATATATATGTATATATAAAAAGGGATTTTCTTCAAAAATAATATGTTTCTTTGCTCACCTCAAGCTTATTTGATTATTAAAATTAAAAAATTCACAGAGTCTACGAAAATTTTACAAAAGATTTCAGGAGTAATCAGTAAAAATCTGTTTTTCTGATGCATTTGCATTATTTTCTGATTTTAGGTTTTTTTTGTACATAAAAAGTGATTTTGTTGTGAAAATCTTAAGTTCCTTTGCTTACCCCAAGTTTATTTTATTATCTTTTTTAATAAACCCACAGAATCTACAAAAATATGACAATAGATTCAAAAGGAAACCAGTGAAAACCTGTTTTTTTGTTGCATTTGGATTATTTCCTTACTTTTAGTATGTTCTTGAACATAAAAAGAAGTTTTGTTGTGAAAAACTTAGGTTTCTTTGCTCACCTCAAGTTTATTTGACCCTTTTATATAATAAACCCACAGAATCTACAAAAATATTACAAAAGATTCGAAAAGAAATCAGTTGACACCTGTTTTTTTGTTGCATTAGCATTATTTTCTTATTTTAAGTAAGTTTTTGTATATAAAAAGGGGTTTTGTAGTGTATATCTTAGATTCCCTTTTTCACCTTAAGTTTATTTGATCATTTTTTCTAATAAACCCACAAAATCTACAAAAATATTACAAAAGATTCCAAATGAAATCAGGGAAAACTTGTTTTTTTGTTGAATTTGCATTGTTTTCTTATTTAACTTTAGTTTTTGTAATAAAAAAGGGTTTTGTAGTGAAAATTTTATTTTCCTTTGCACACCTCAAGTTTATTTAACCATTTTTTCTAATAAATCCACAAAATCTACGATAATATAACATTAGATTCCAAAAGAAATTAGTAAAAACCTGTTTTTTTGCAGAATTTGCATTATTTTTTAGATTCAAGTAAGTTTTTGTACATAAAAAACAAACTTTTTCGTGAAAATCTTAAGTTCCTTTGCTCACCTCAAGTTTATTTGAATATTTTTTCTAATAAACCCACAGAATCTACAAAAATATTACAAATGATTCCAAAATATATCAGTGTAAATCTGTTTTTTGTTGCATTTGAATTATGTTCATATTTTAAGTAAGTTTTGTACATAAAAAGGAGTTTTGTCAAAAAAATCTAATGTTTTTTTGCCAACTTCTATTTTAATTGACTGTTTTATTTAATAAACCCACAAAATCTACATAAATATTACATAAGATTCTAAAACATATCACAGAAAACCTGTTTTTTTGTTGCATTTGCATTGTTTTCTTATTTTAAGTAAGTTTTTAAATATAAAAAGGCGTTTTGTAATAAAAATCTTAGTTTCCTTTGCTCACGTTAAGTTTATTTGACCATTTTTTTAAATAAACCCACAGAATCTTAAAAAATATTTTTTTAGATTCCAAAAGAAATCAGTGAAAACCTGTTTTTTTTACATTTGCATTATTTTCGTATTTTTAGTAAGTTTTTGCACATAAAAAGATATTTTGTCGAAAAAATCTAAGGTTCCTTTGCTCACCTTAAGTTTATTTTAACATTTTTTTTAATAAACCTAAAAAATCTACAAAAAAATTACATAAGATTCCGAAAGAAATTAGTAAAAACCTGTTTTTTTGTTGCATTTGCATTATTTTCTTATTTTAAGTAAGTTTTTGTATAAAATAAGGGGTTTTATCGTAAAAATCTTAGATTTCTTTGCTCACCTAAGGTTTATTTGACCATTTTTTCTAATAAACCCACAGAATCTAAAAAAATATTACAACAGATTCCATAAGAAATTTGTGAAAACCTGCATTTTTGTTGCATTTGCCAAATTTTTATACTTTAAGTAGGTTTTTGTAATTAAAAAGTGTTTTTGTCGTAAAAATCTAAGGTTTCCTTGCTTACCTCAAGTTTATTTGACCATTTTTTCTAATAAACCCACAAAATTTACAAAAATTTTACAAAAAATGCTAAAGGAAGTCCGTGAAAACCTACTTTTTGTTGCATTTGCATCAATTTCTATCTTAAGTTAGTGTTTTGTACATAGAAAGGGGTTTTGTCGTAAAAATCTTAGATTCCTTTATTCACCATAAGTTTTTAGGACCGTTTTTTCTAATAAACCCACAGAATCTACAAAAATATTATAATAGATTTCAAAATAAATCAGTGAAAACTTGTTTTTTTGTTGCATTTGCATTATTTTCTTATTCTTAGTTGGTTTTTGTAAATAAAAATGGGTTTTGTCGTAATAATCTTAGGTTCCTTTGCTCACCTTAAGTTTATAAGACCTTTTTTTCTAATAAAACCACAGAATTTACAAACATATTACAAAAAATTTCAAACGAATTCAGTGAAAACCACTTTTTTTATTGCATTGGCATTATTTTCTAATTTTAAGTAAGTTTTTAAATATAAAAAGGCGTTTTGTAATAAAAATCTTAGGTTCCTTTGCTCATGTTAAGTTTATTTGACCATTTTTTTAAATAAAACCACAGAATCTTAAACAATATTTTTTTAGATTTCATAAGAAATCAGTGAAAACCTGTTTTTTTTACATTTGCATTATTTTCGTATTTAAAGTAAGTTTTTGTATATAAAAAGAGGTTTTGTCGTAAAAATCTTAGATTCCTTTGCTCACATTACGTTTATTTGACCATTTTTTTTAATAAACTTTTAAAATCTACAAAAAAATTACATAAGATTTCAAAAGAAATTATTGAAAACCTTTTTTTTGTTGCATTTGCATTATTTTCATATTTTAAGTAAGTTTTTGTACATAAAAAGGGGTTTTGTTGTGAAAATTTTATTTTCCTTTATTACCTCAAGTTTATTTGACCATTTTTTTTAATAAACACACAGAATTTACAAAAAAAAACAAAAGATTCCAAACGAAATCAGTGAAAACCTGTTTTTTTGTTGCATTTGCATTAATTTCTTATTTGAAGTAAGTTTTTGTACATGAAAAGGGGTTTTGTTGTGAAAATTTTATTTTCCTTTATTACCTCAAGTTTATTTGACCATTTTTTTTAATAAACTCACAGAATCTACAGAAAATTACAAAAGGTCCAAAAGAAATCAGTAAAAACTTGTTTTTTTTGTTGCATTTGCATTATTTTTTTATATTAAGTAAGTTTTTTTACATAAAAACAGGTTTTGTCGTAAAAGTCTTTGGTTCCTTTGCTTACCTCAAGTTTATTCCCCATTTTTTTGAACAAACCCTTGAAATATTACAGAAGATCCCAAACTAAATCAGTGAAAACCTGTTTTTTTATGCATTTGCATTATTTTTATATTTTAAGTGAGTTTTTATACATAAACAGGGGTTTTGTTGTGAAAATCTCAGGTTCCTATGTTTACCTCAAGTTTATTTGACCATTTTTCCTAATAAACCCACGAAACCTACAAAAATATTACAAAATAGTCCAAAAGATATCAGAGAAAACCTGTTTTTTTATTGCATTTGTATTATTTTCTTATTTCAAGTATGTTTTTTAACAAAAAATAGGGTGTTGTAGTGAAAAGCTTAAGTTCATTTGCTTACCTCATGTTTATTTGACCAAGTTTTTTTATAAACCTACAGAATCTACAAAAATTTTACAAAAGATTTCAAAAGAAAACACTAAAAACCTGTTTTTTTGTTGCATTTGCATTATTTTCTTATTTTAAGTAAGTTTTTGTACATAAAAAGGGGTTTTGTTGTGAAAACCTTAGGTTCCTTTGCTCACCTCAAGATTATTTGACCATTTCTTCTAATAAACCCACAGAATCTCCAAAAAAATTACAAAAGATTCAAAAAGAAAACAGTAAAAACTTGTTTTTTTTTTACATTTGCATTATTTTCTTATTTTAAGTAAGTCTTTATACATAAACAGGAGTTTTGTTGTGAAAATCTCAGGTTCCTATGTTTACCTCAAGTTTATTTGACCATTTTTTCTAATAAACCCACGAAATCTACAAGACTATTACGAAAGAGTCCAAAAGAAAGCAGAGAAAACCTGTTTATTTATTGCATTTGTATTATTTTCTTATTTTTGGTATGTATTTGAACAAAAAATGGGGTTTTATAGTAATAATCTTAAGTTCATTTGCTTACCTCAAGTTTATTTAATTATTTTTTTTTATAAACCTACAGAATCTACAAAAATATTACAAAAGATTCCATTAGAAATCACTGAAAACAAGTTTTTTTGTTTCATTTGCTTTATTTTTTTTTTTTAAGTAAGTTTTTGTACATAAAAAGGGAATTTGTAGTAAAAACCTTAGGTTCCTTTGCTCATCTCAAGTTTATTTGACCGTTTCTTCTAATAAACCTACAGAATCTACAAATATATTACAAAAGATTCCAAAAGAAATTAGTAAAACCTGGTTTATTTGTTGTATTTGCCTTATTTTCTTATTTTAAGTATGTTTTTGTACATAGAAAGGGGTTTTGTCGTAAAAATCTTAGGTTCCTTTGCTCACCTCAAGTTTATTTGAATATATTTTTTCTGTTAAACCCACAGAATCTACTAAAATATTACAAAAGATTCCAAAAGAAATCACTAATAACCTGTTTTTTTGTTGCATTTGCATTATTTTCTTATTTTAAGTAAGTTTTTGTACATAAAAAGGTGTTTTGTTGTGAAAACCTTAGGTTACTTTGCTCACCTCAAGTTTTTTGGACCATCTCTTTTAATAAACCCACAGAATCTCCGACAAAATTACAAAAAACTCAAAAAGAAAACAGTAAAAAGTCGTTTTTTTTTTACATTTGCATTATTTTCTTATTTTAAGTTGATTTTTGTACATAAAAAGGGGTTTTGCCGTAAAAATCTTAAGTTCCTTTGCTAACACTAAAATTAATTAACTTTTTTTTTCATAAACTAACAGAATCTACGAAAATTTTTCATAAGATTTTAAAAGAAATCACTAAAAACCTGTTTTAATAATGTGTTTGCATCATTTTCTTTTTTTATTTAAGTTTTTGTACCTAAAAAGGGGTTTTGTCGTAAAAATCTAAGGTTCCTTTGCTAACCCTAAATTTAATTGACCTTTTTTTTTTTGGAAACCCACAGAATCTATAAAAATTTTACAAAAGATTTTAAAAGAAATCAAAGAAAACATGTTTTTATGATGCATTTGCATTATTTTCTTATTTTAAGTGAGTTTTTGTACATAAAAAGGGGATTTGTCGTAAAAATCTTAAATTCCTTTGCTCACCTAAAGTTTATTTGTCGATTTTTTCTAATCAACCCACAGAATCTAAAAAATATTACAAAAGATTCCAATAGAAAACAGTGAAAACCTGGTTTTTAGTTGCATTTGCATTATTTTCTTATTTACAAAGTTTTTGTACATAAAATAGGATTTTGACGTAAAAATCATAGGTTCCTTTGCTCACCTAAAGTTTAATTGACCATTTTATTAAAATAAACCCACAGAATTTACATAAAGAATATAAAAGATTCCAAACGAAATCAGTAAAAAAATTTTTTTTGGATTTATTTGTATTATTTTCTTTAAATAAGTAAGTCTTTGCACATAAAAAGGAGTTTTTTCGAAAAAATCTTAGGTTCCTTTGCTCACCTCAAGTTTATTTGACCATTTTTTCTAATACACCCACAGAATCTACAAAAATATTTAATAAGGTTCAAAAAGAAATCAGTGAAAATTTGTTTTTTTGTTGCATTTGCATTATTTTCTTATTTTAACTAAGTTTTTGTACATAAAAAGGGGTTTTGTCGTGAAAATTTTAGGTTCCTTTTCTTACCACAAGTTTATTTAAACATTTTTTCTAATAAACCTACAGATTCTTTAAAAATATTACAATAGATTCCAAAAAAAATCAGTGAAACCTGATTTTTTGTTGCATTTGCATTATTTTCTTATTAAAAGTAAGTTTTTGTACATAAAAAGGGGGTTTTGTCGTAAAAATCTTACGTTCCTTTGCTCACCTTAAGTTTATTTGACTATATTTTTTAATAAACTCACAAAATCTACTAAAATATTACAAAAAATTTTAAATGAAATCAGTAAGATCCTGTTTTTTTGTTGCATAGGCAGTATTTTCTTATTTTAAGTAAGTTTTTTTACATAAAAAGGCGTTTTGTCGTAAAAATCTTAGGTTCCTTTGCTCACCTCAAGTTTTTTTGACCATTTTTTCTAATAAACCCAGAGAATCTACAAAAATATTACAAAAGATTCCTTAATAAATCAGTAAAAACATGTTTTTATGTTGCATTTGCATTATTTTTTTTTTTAAGTAAGTTTTTGTACATAAAAAGGGATTTTGTAGTGAAAACCTTAGGATCCTTTGCTCATCTCAAGTTTATGTGACCGTTTTCTCTAATAAACCTACAGAATCTACAAATATATTACAAAAGATTGCAAAAGAAATTAGTAAAACCCGGTTTATTTGTTGTATTTGCATTATTTTCTTATCTTAAGTATGTTTTTGTACATAGAAAAGGGTTTTGTCGTTAAAATCTTAGGTTCCTTTGCTCACCTCAAGTTTATTTGAATTCTTTTTCTGTTAAACCCACAGAATCTACAAAAATATTACAAAAGATTCCAAAAGAAATCACTAAAAACCTGTTTTTTTGTTGCATTTGCATTATTTTCTTATTTTAAGTAAGTTTTTGTACATAAAAAGGTGTTTTGTTGTGAAAACCTTAGGTTCCTTCGTTCACCTCAAGTTTTTTTGACCATTTCTTTTAATAAACCCACAGAATCTCCGACAAAATTACAAAAAAAACTCAAAAAGAAAATATTAAAAACTCGTTTTTTTTTACATTTGCATTATTTTCTTATTTTAAGTTGATTTTTGTACATAAAAAGGGGTTTTGTCGTAAAAATCTTATGTACCTTTGCTAACCCTAAGTTTAGTTAACCTCTTTTTTTCATAAACTAACGGAATCTACGAAAATTTTTTATAAGATTCTAAAAGAAATCACTGAAAACCTATTTTAATAATGTTTTTGCATCATTTTCTTTTTTTATTTAAGTTTTGTACCTAAAAAGGGGTTTTGTCGTAAAAATCTTAGGTTCCTTTGCTAACCCTAAATTGAATTGACCTTTTTTTTTTGGAAACCCACAGAATCTACAAAAACTTTACAAAAGATTTTAAAAGAAATCAAAGAAAACATGTTTTTTTGATGCATTTGCATTATTTTCTTATTTTAAGTTAGTTTTTGTACATAAAAAGGGGTTTTGAGTTGAAAATTTTAGGTTCCTTTTCTTACCACAAGTTTATTTAAACATTTTTTCTAATAAACCTACAAAATCTATAAATATTTTACAATGTATTTCAAGAAAAATCAGTGAAACCTGATTTTTTGTTGCATTTGCATTATTTTCTTATTAAAAGTAAGTTTTTGTACATAAAAAGGGGCTTTGTCGTAAAAATCTTACGTTCCTTTGCTCACCTTAAGTTTATTTGACTATATTTTTTAATAAACTCACAAAATCTACAAAAATATTACAAAAAATTTGAATAAAATCAGTAAAAACCTGTTTTTTTGTTGCATATGCATTATTTTTTTATTTTAAGTAAGTTTTTGTACATAAAAAGGAGTTTTGTCGGAAAATACTTAGGTTCCTTTGCTCATCTAGAGTTTATTTGACCGTTTTTTTGAATAAACCCACAAAAGCTTATAAATATAACAAACGATTCCAAAAGAAAATAGTAAAAACCTGTTTTTTTGTTGCATTTGCATTATTTTTTAATTTTAAGTAAGTTTTTGTATATAGAAAGGGGTTTTGTAATAAAATTCTTAGGTTTCTTTGCTCACCTCAAGTTCATTTGACCATTTTGTTTAAAAACTTACAGAATCTACAAAATTATAATAAAAGATTCCAAAAGAAATCATTGGAAACTTAATTTTGTAAGTTTTTGTACATAAAAAGGAGTTTTTTCGTGAAAATCTTAGGTTCGTTTGCTCAGCTCAAGTTTATTTGACCATTTTATTTAATAAACCCACAGATTCTACAAAAAAATTACAAAAGATTCTAAAAGAAATCAGTGAAAACCTGTTTTTTTGTTGCATTTGCATTATTTTCTTGTTTTAAATAAGTTTTTGTACATAAAAAAGAGGTTTGTCGTGAAAATCCTAGGTTCCTTTGCTCACATTAAGTTTATTTGACAAATTCATTAATAAACTTAAACAATTTACAAAAGCATTACAAATAATTACATTAGAAATTAGTAAAAACCAGGTTTTTAGTTGCATTTGCATTATTTTCTTATTTTAAGTTAGTTTTTGTACTTAAAATAGGGTTTTGTCGTATCAGCTTAGGTTCCTTTGCTAACCTTAAGCTAATTGACAATTTTTTTAAATAAATTCACAAAATCTACAAAAATAATTTAAAAGATTCGAAAAGAAATCAGTGAAAACTTGTATTTTTGTTGCATTTGCAGTATTTTCTAAATTTAGGTATGTTTTTGTACATAAAAAGGGGTTTCGTCATCAAAAAGAATAGGTTCCATTGCTTACCTCAAGTTTATTTGACCATTTTTTATAAAAACCCACAGAATCTACAAAAATATTAGAATTGATTCCAAATGATATTAGTGAAAATCTGTTTTAATAATGTATTTGCATTATTTTTTTATTTTATGAAAGTTTTTGTGCATAAAAAGGGGTTTTGTTGTAAAAATCTTGGGTTCCTTTGCTAACCCTAAGTTTAACTGACCTTTTATTTTAAAAAACCCACAGAGTCTTCAAAAATATTAGAAAATATTCCAAAACAAATCAGTGAAAACCTGTTTCAATAATGTATTAGATTTATTTTTATAGTTTATGTAAGTTTTTGTACATGAAAAGGGGTTTTGTCGTAAAATTCTTAGGTTTCTTTGCTAACCCTAAGTTTATTTGACCTTTTTTTGTTTTTTAAGCCCGAAGAATCTACAAAAATTTTACATAAGATTTTAAAAGAAAGGTATGAAAGCCTGTATTCTTTTGATACATTTGCATTATTTTCTTATTTTAAGTGAGTTTTTTTACATAAAAAGGGGTTTTGTCGTAAAAATCTTAGGTTTATTTGCTCACCTCAAGTTTAATTGACCTTTTTTTCTAAACGACTCACAGAATTTACAAAATATTACAAAAGATTGCAAAAGAAATCAGTGAAAACCTGTTTTTTAGTTGCATTTGCATTATTTTCTTATTTCAAGAAAGTTTTCGTAAATAAAAAGGTATTTTGCCGTAAAAATCATAGGTTCCTTTGCTCACCTCAAGTTTAATTTACCACTTTATTTGAATAAACCCACTGAATCTGAAAAAAGAATACAAAAGATTCGAAACGAAATCAGTGAAAACCTGTTTTTTTGTTGCATTTGCATTATTTTCTTATTTTAAGTAAGTTTTTGTAAATAAAAAGGGTTTTTGTCGTAAAAATCTTAGGTTCCATTACTCACCTTAAGTTTATTTGACCATTTTTTCTAATAAACCCACAGAATCTACAAAAATATTACAAAAGATTTTTAAAGTTCTCAGTAAAAACCTGTTTTTTTATTGCATTTGCATTCTTGTCTTATTTTAAGTGAGTTTTTGCACATAAAAAGGGGTTTTGTCGTAAAAATCTTAGTTTCCTTTGCTCACCTCAAGTTTATTCGACCATTTTTTCTGATAAACCCACAGAATCTACAAAAATATTACAAAAGATTACAAAAGAATTCAGTAAAAACCTGTTTTTTTGTTCCATTTGCATTTTATTTTTTATTTTAAGTAAGTTTTTGTTCATAAAAAGAGGTTTTGTCTAAAAAATCTTAGGATCCGTTGCTCACCTTGGGTTTAATTGACCATTTTTTTTAATAAACTTACAGAATCTACAAAAATATTACAAAAGATTCCAAAAGAAATCAGTGAAAACCTGTTTTTTTGTTGCATTTGCATTATTTTCTTATTTTAAGTTAGTTTTTTTACATAAAAAGGCGTTTTGTCGTAAAATTCTGAAATTCTTTGCTCACCTCAAGTTTATATAAAAATGGTTTTTGGTAAAACCACAGAATCTACAAAAATATTACAAAAGATTCCAGAAGAAATCAGTGAAAACTTGATTTTTTAGTGCATTTGCGTTAGTTTTTATTTAAGTAAATTTTTTTACATAATTAGGGGTTTTGGCTTACAAAACTTAGGTTCCTTTACTTAACTTAAGAATATTTGAATTTTTTTTTATATGAACCCACTAAATCTACAAAAATATTACAAAAGATTCTAAAAGAAATCAGTGAAAATCTGTTATTTTGTTGCATTAGCATTATTTTCTTATTTTAATTAAGTTTTTAAACATAAAAAGAGGTTTTGTCGAAAAAATCTTAAGTTCTTTTGCTCACCTCAAGTTTATTTGAACATTTTTTCTAATTAACTCAAAGAATCTGCAAAATTATTACAAAAGACGCTTAAGAAACTCATTGGGAGATTGTTTTTTTGATGCATTTGCAGTTTTTTCTTATTTTAAGATTGTTTTTGTATAAAAAAGGAGTTTTGTCGTAAAAAACAAAGATTTCTTTGCTTACCTCAAGTTTATTTAAACATTTTTTCTAATAAACCCACAGAATCTACAATATCATTACAATAGATTCCGAATGAAATTGTTGAAGAACTTTTTTTTTATGTTTTCAAGAAAGTTACTTATTTTCATAAAAAGATACATGGACATAATCTTCTTTTTGAGCTATAAACCGGAGATTTAAATGTTTTTTTTGATTTAATTTAAACAAATTTTTTAAATTAATCGACCGAGTTTACAAAAATATTATAAAAGATTGCAAAACAATTTGTAAAAACCTGTTTTTTTGTTGCATTATTTTCATATTTTAAGAATGTGGTTTGTACATAAAAAGCGGTTTTTTCGTGAAACTTTCAGAATCTATAGCTAACCACAAGTTTTATTGACTTTTGTTCTGATAAACCCACCAAATCAACACAAATGTTACATGAGATTCTGAAAGAAGTCAGTAAAGACCTGTTTTATTGTTGCGCTTGCAATATGTTCCTTTTTTCAGCTCAAGTTTGTTTTAGAACTTTTTCTAATAAACCCTTGAAATCTACGATAATTTTACAAAAGATTCAAAAAAAAGTTAGTGAAAACCTGTTTGTTTGTTGCATTTGCATTACTTTCTTATTTTAAGTAAGTTTTTGTACATAAAAACGGGTTTTGTCGTAAAAATCAAAAATTGCTTTGCTTACCTAAAGTATATTTTAACAATTTTTCTAACAAACCCACAGAATCCACAAAAATTTTACAAAGGACTCTTTAGGAACTCATTGGAAAAGTTTTTTTTTGATGCATTTGCATTATTTTATTATTTTAAGTATGTTTTTGTATAAAAAAAGAGTTTTGTCGTAAAAATCTTAGGTTTAGTTGCTTAATTCAATTTTACTAAAACATTTTTTCTAATAATTCGACAGAATCTACAAAAATATTGTAAAAGATTTCAAAAGAAATCAGTGAAAACCTGTTTTTTTGTGTCATTTGCATTATTTTCTGTTGTTAAGTAAGTTTATGTACATAAAAAGGGGTTTTGTCATAAAAATCATAGGCTCCTTTGCTCACCTCAAGTGTTTTTGACCACTTTTTCTATGAAACCCACTCTATCTACAAAAATATTACAAAAGATTCCCAATGAAACCAGTGAAAACTTGTTTTTTTAGGGTATTTGCATTATTTGCATATTTTAAGGATGTTTTTGTACATAAAAAGAAGTTTTGTCGTAAAAATCTTTGCTTCCTTTGCTCACCTCAAGTTTTTTTTAACCATTTTTTTAAATATACCCAAAGAATCTGCAAAAATACAACAAAAGATTACAAAAGAAATCATTGAAAACCTCTTTTTTTATTGCATTTGCATCTTTTTTTTATTTTAAATAGGTTGTTCTACAAAAAAAGGGGTTTTGTCGTAAAAAACGTAGGTTCCACTGCTAACCTGAAGTTTACTTAACAGTTTTTTTTAAAAAACCCACAAAATATAGAAAAATATTTCAAAAGGTTCTAAAAGAAATCAGTGAAAACCTTTTTTTTTTTTGCATTTTCATTATTTTCTTATTCTAAGTAAGTTTTTGTAAATAAAAAGGGGTTTTGTCGTAAACAAATCAGGTTTCTTTGCTCACCTTTAGTTAATTTGACCTTTTTTTCTAATAAACCTAGAGAATCTACTAAAACATTAAAAAAGATTCCTAAAGAAAACAGTTAAAACCTGTTTTTTTACTGCATTTGCATTATTTTCTTATTTTAAGTAAGTTTTTGTACATAAAAAAAGGGGTTTTGTCGTAAAACTCTTATGTTTCTTTGTTCAACTCAAATTTTTTTGACCATATTTTTAATAAACCCACAGAATCTTGAAAAAATATTACAAAAAATTCCACAAGAAATAAGTCAAAACCTGTTTTTTTGTTACATTTGCATTATTTTCTTAATTTAAGTAAGATTTTGTACATAAAAGGAGTTTTATCGTAAAAATCTTAGGTTCCTTTGCTCACCTCAAGTTTATTTGACCATTTTTTCTAATAAACCCACAGAATCTACAAAAATATTACAAAAGATTCATTAAGAAATCAGTGAAAACCTGTTTTTTTGTTGCATTTGCAGTATTTTCTTTTGTTAAGTAAGTTTTTGTTTATAAAAAGGGGTTTTGTCGTAAAAAGCTTAGGTTCCTTTGCTCACGTCAACTTTATTTGACCATTTTTGCTATGAAACATACAGAATCTACAAAATATTAAAAAAGATTTTAGAACCAAATTAGTAAAAACCTGTTTTTTTATTGCATTTGCTTTATTTTCTTTATTAAAGTAAGTTTTTATCGATATAGAGGGGTTTTGTCGAAAAAATCTTTTGCCTTATTGCTCTCCTCCATTTTATTTAATTATTTTAACTAATAATCCTTTTGAATTTTAAAAAAATAATACAAAAGATTCCAAAGAAATCAGTGAAAACCTGTTTTTTTGTTGCATTTGCATTAATTTCTTCCTTTAAGTAAGTTTTATTACATAAAAAAGGATTTTGTCCTGAAAATCGTAGCTTTATTTGCTAACCTCAAGTTTGTTTGACAATTTTTTTTAATAAACCAACAGAATCTAGAAAAAAATTACAAAAGATTTAAACAAAATTCATAGAAAACCTGGTTTTTTAATGCATCAGCATTAATATCTTATTTTAAGAAAGTTTTTGTTCATAAAATGAGGCTTTGTTGTAAAAATCTAAAGTTCCGTTTCTCACCTTAATTTTATTTGACTGTTATTTCTAAAAAACCCACAGAATCTACAAAAACATTACAAAAGATTCCAAAAGAAATTAATAAAAACATGTTTTTTTATTGAATTTGCATTGATTTCTTATTTTAAGTAAGTTTTTGTACATAAAAAGGGGTTTTGTCGTAAAAATATTATATTAATTTGCTCACCTTAAGTTTATTTGACCATATTTTCAAATAAACCCATAAAATCTATATAAATATTACAAATGATTCCAAAAAAATTAGTAAAAACCTGTTTTTTTTTTGCATTTGCATTATTTTCATAGTCAAAGTAAGTTTTCGTTCTTGAAAAGGGTTTTGTCGAATATATCTTAAGTTCCTTTTCTCACCTCAAGTTAATTTGACTATTTTTTATAATTAACCTACAGAATTTATAAAAATATTACAAAAGAATCCAAATGAAAACAGTGTAAACCTGTTTTTCTGTTGCATTTGCATTAATTTTTTTTTTCAAGGAAGTTTTTGTACTTAAAAAGAAGTTTTATCGTAAAAATCTAAAGTTTTGTTTCTCACTTCAAGTTTATTTGACCATTTTTTTTAATTAATCCACAGAATCTAAAAAAATCATTACAAAAGAATCTAAAAGAAATTAGTGAAAACCTGTTTTTTGTTTGCATTTGCATTGATTTCTTATTTTAAGTAAGTTTTTAAACATAAAAAGGGGATTTGTCGTAAAAATACTAAATTCCTTTGCTCACCTCAAGTTTAATTGACTATATTATTTAATAAAATCAAAAAATCTACAAAAATAATACAAAAGATTTAAAAGAATTTAGTGAAATCCTGTTATTTTGTTACATTTGCATTATTTTCATATTTTAAGTTAGTTTTTGTTCATAAATAGGGGTTTTGTCTTAAACATCTAAGGTTCCTCTGGTCACCTCAAGTTTATTAGAGCAATTCTTTTAATAAACCCACAGAATCTACAAAAACTATGAAAAGATTCCGAAAGAAATAAGTGAAAACCTGTTTTTTTATTCCATCTGCATAATTTTCTTTATTTTGGTATGTTTTTGTACTAAAAAAAGGGGTTTTGTCATAAAAATCTTAGGTTTCTTTGCTTAACTCAAGTTTATTTGACCATTTTTATATATAAACCCACAGAATTTCGAAAAATAATTACGAAAGATTTCAGAAGAACTCAGTAAAAACCTGTTTTTCTGTGGCGTTTGCATTATTTTCTTATTTTAAGTAAGTTTTTGTACATATAAAAAGGTTATGTCGTAAAAAATTTAGGTGCCTGTCCTCACCTAATGTTTATTTGACCATTTTTTCTAATAAACCCACAGAATCTATAAAAATATTACGAAAGATTTCAAAAAAAGTTAACGAAAACTTGATTTTTTGTTGCATTTGCATTATTTTCTTATTTTAAATAAGTTTTTGTACATAAAAAGGGGTTTTGTCGTAAAAATCTTATGTTCCTTTGACAAACTTAAGTATATTTGATCATTTTAATTATTAAACCTAAAGTATCAATTAAAATATTATAAAGATTTCACGAGGAATCAGTGAAAATCTGTTTTTCTGATTAATTTGCATTATTTTTGTTATTTTGAGTTTATTTTATAAATTAAAAGTGGTTTTGTTGTAAAAATCTTAGGTTCTTCTGCTTAACTTAAGTTTATTTGACCATTTTGCCATTAAATCTACAGAATCTATAAAAAAATTACAAAAGATTTCAAAAGAAATCAGTAAAAACTTGTTTTTTGTGGCATTTGCATTATTTTCTTATTTTAAGTAATTTTTTGTACATAAAAAGGCGTTTTGTCGTGAAAATCTTATATTTCTCTTCTTACCTTAAGTTTATTTAAAGTTTTTTCTAATAAACCCACAGAATCTACAAAAATATTAAATAAGATTACAAAAGAAATTAGTAAAAACCTGTTTATTTGTTGCATTTTTATTATTTTCTTATTTTAAGTAAGTTATTGTACATAAAAAGAGGTTTTGTCGTAAAAATCTTAAATTTCTTTACTCACCTTCAGTTTATTTGATCATTATTTCTAATAAACTTACAAAATCTACAAAAATATTACATAAGATTCCAGAAGAAATCAGTGAAAACCTGTTTTTTAGTTGCATTTGCATTTTTTTTTTATATTAAGTAAGTCTTTGTACATAAAAAGAGATTTTGTCAACAAAATCATAGATTCCTTTGCTAACCTTAAGTTTGTTTAAATATTTTTTTTAATAAACCCACTGAATCTACAAAAATATTGCAAAAGATTTCAATAAAATCAGTGAAAACCTGTTTTTTGTAGCATCTGCATTATTTTATTATTTTAAATTAGTTTTTTTGTACATAAAAACGAGTTTTGTTTTAAAAATCAAAGATTCCAATGCTAACCTCAAGTTTTTTTTAACCATTTTTTCTAATAAACACACAGAATCTACAAAAATAATCAAAAAGATTTTACAAGATATCAGTAAAAACCTGTTTTTTTGTTGCATTTGCTTTATTTTCTTCTTTAAATTTTTTTTGTACATAAAAAGTCGTTTTTTTATAAAAATCTAAAGTTCCTCTGCTCACCTAAGGTTTGATTTTCGATTTTTTTTAATAAACTCACAAAATCTACAAAAATAATGCAAAAGATTCCAAAAGAAATCAGTGAAAGTCTGTTTTTAAGTTGCATTGGCATTTTTTTGTAAATTTAATTAAGTGTTTTTGTACTTTAAAAAGGGTTTTGTCGTGAAAATCTTTGATTCCTTTGCTCACCTCAAATTTTTTAACCATTTTTTCTAATAAACACACAGAATCTACAAAAATATTCAATAAGATTGAACAAGATATAAGTGAAAACCGGTTTTTTTGTTGCATTTGCATTATTTTCTTAATTTAAGTAAGTATTTGTATATAAAAAGGGATTTTGTTCAAAAATATTTTGTTTCTTTGCTCACCTTAAGCTTATTTAATTATTAAAATTAAAAAATTCACAAAATCTACGAAAATATTACAAAAGATTTCAGGAGTAATCAGTAAAAATCTGTTTTTCTATTTCATTTGCATTATTTTCTGATTTTAGGTTTTTTTTGTACATAAAAAGTGAATTTGTTGTGAAAATCTTAAGTTTTTCTGCACACATTTAGTTTATTTAACCATTATTTTAATAAACCCAGAGAATCTACAAAAATATTACAAATGGTTTTAAAAGAAATCAGTGAAAACTTGTTTTTTTGTTGCATTTGCATTATTTTCTTATTTTAAGTAAGTTTTTGTACATAAAATGGAATTTTGTCGTATAAATCTTAGGTTCCGTTGCTCACCTCAAGTTTATTTGACCATTTTTGTTAATAAATTAACAAAATCTACTAAAATAATACAAAAGATTCTAGAAGAAGACAATGAAAACCTGTTTTTTTGTTGCATTTTTTATTATTTTTTCTTATTTTAAATAAGTATATCTACATAAGAAGGAGTTGAGTCGTTAAAATCTTAGGTTCCTTTGCTCATCTCAAGTTTATTTGACAATGTTTTCTAATAAACCCACAGAATCTACAAAAATATAACAAAAGATTCCAAAAGAAATCAGTAAAAACCTGTTTTTTGTGCATTTGCATTATTTTCCTAATTTAAATAAGTTTTTGTACATAAAAAATAGTTTTGTCGTGAAAATCTTTAGTTGATTTGCTCACCTCAAGTTTATTTGACCATTATATCAAATAAACTTACAGAATGTATAAATATATTATAAAATATTTTAATAGAAACTAGTAAAAACTTGTTTTTTTAATGCATTTGCATTATTTTCTTATTTTAAGTATTTTTTTGTAAATAAAATGGGGTTTTGTCTTTCAAATAATAGGTTCCTATGCTCACCTTAAGTTTATTTAACTATTTTTGTTAATAAATTCACAGAATCTACAAAAAATTTACATAGGATTCCAAAAGATATCAGTGAAAACCTGTTTTTTTGTTGCATTTGCATTATTTTCTTAATTTAAGTTTTTTTTGTACATAAAAAGTCGATTTTTAAAAAAAATCTTTGGTTCCTTTGCTCACCTAAGGTTTGATTTTTGATTTTTTTTAAAAAACCCACAGAATCTACAAAAATATGACAATAGATTCAAAACGAAACCAGTGAAAGCCTGTTTTTTTGTTGCATTTTGATTATTTTCTTACTTTAAGTAAGTTCTTGAACATAAAACGGGGTTTTGTTGTAAAAAACTTAGGTTTCTTTGCTCACCTTAAGTTGATTTGACCCTTTTATATAATTAACCCACAGAATCTACAAAAATATTACAAAAGATTCCAAATAAATTCAGTAAAACCTGCTTTTTTTGTTGCATTTGCATTATTTTTTAACTTAAGTATGTTTTGGTACATAAAAAGGGGTTTTGTTGTAAAAATCTTTGGTTCCTTTGCTCACCTTAAGTTTATTAGACCAGTTTTTCTAATAAACCCACAAAATCAACAAAAATATTAAAAAAATTCCATAAAAAGTTTCTTTAAACCTGTTTTTTTGTTGCATATGCATTATTTTCTTAATTTAAGTAAGTTTTTATACATAAAAAGGGGTTTTTGTCGTAAAATTCTTAGGTTCCTTTATTCACCTCATGTTTATAAGACCATTTTTTATGATAAACCCACAGAATCTAAAAAAATATTACAAAAGATTCTACAAGAAAACAAAGAAAACCTGTTTTTTTGTTGCATTTGCATTATAATTTCTTATTTTAAGTAAGTTTATCTACGTAAGAAGGGGTTTAGTCGTTAAAATCATAAGTTCCTTACTCACCTCAAGTTTAATTGACAATTTTTTTTAATAAACCCACAGAATCTACATAAATATTACATAAGATTTTATAATAAAACAGTAAAAACTTGTTTTTTTGTTGGATTTGCATTATTTATTTTTTTTAAGTAAGTTTCCGGACATAAAAAGAGGTTTTGTCGTAAAAGTCATAGGTTTCTGTGCTCACCTCAATTTTATTCGACCATTTTTCTTAATAAAACCACAAAATCTACAAAAATATTACAAAGATTCTATAAGAAATAGTGAAAACCTGTTTTTTTGTTGCATTTGCATTATTTTCATATTTTAAGTAAGTTTTTATACATAAAAAGGGGTTTTGTAGTGAAAATCTTAAATTCCTTTGCTCACCTCAAGTTTATTTGACCGTTTTTTTCAATAAACGCAAAGAATCTACAAAAATATTACAAAAGTTTATAAAAGTAATTAGTTAAAACCTGTTTTTTTGTTGCATTAGCATTCTTATATTATTATAAGTAAGTTTTTGTGCATAAAAAGAGGTTTTGTCATAAAAATCATAGGTTCCTTTGCTCACCTCAAGTTTATGTGACCTTTTTTTCTAATAAAACTACAGAATTTACAAACATATTACAAAAAATTCCAAACGAATTCAGTAAAAACCTCTTTTTTTGTTGCATTGGCATTATTTTCTTAATTTAAGTAAGTTTTTGTACATAAAAAGAGGTTTTGTCGTAAAAATCTTAGGTTCCTTTGCTCACCTTAAGTTTATGTGACCATTTTTATTAATAAACCCACAGAATCTACAAAAATATTACAAAAGTTTACGAAAGAAATTAGTGAAAACCTGCTTTTTTGTTGCATTTGCATTATTTTTTTATTTTAAGTAAGTTTTTGCACATATAAAGAGGTTTTGTCTTTAAAATCTTACGTTTCTTTTCTCACCTCAAGTTTATTTGACCATTTTTTCTAATAAACCCACAGAATCTACAAAAATATTACAAAAGATTTCAAAAGAAATCAGTTAACACCTGTTTTTTTATTGCATTAGCAATATTTTCTTATATTAATTAAGTTTTTGTATATAAAAAGGGGTTTTGAAGTGTAAATCTTAGATTTCCTTTTTCATCTTAAGTTTATTTGATCATTTTTTCTAATAAACCCAAAAAATCTGCCGAAATATTACAAAAGCTTCCAAATGAAATCAGTGCAAACCTGTTTTTTTGTTGAATTTGCATTGTTTTCTTATTTTAATTTAGTTTTTGTAATAAAAAAAGGGTTTTTTAGTAAAAATTTAAGGTTCCTTTGCACACTTCAAGTTTATTTGACCATTTTTTCTATTGAATCCACAGATTCTACAAAAATATTACATTAGATTCCAAAAGAAATCAGTAAAAACTTGTTTTTTTGTTGCATTGCATTATTTTCTTATTTTAAGTAAGTTTTTGTACATTAAAAGGGGTTTTATCGTAAAAATCTTAAGTTCGTTTGCTAACCTAAAGTTTATTTGACCATTTTATCTAATAAACCCACAAAATCTACAAAAATATTACAAAAGATTCTATAAGAAATTTGTGAAAACCTGCTTTTTTGTTGCATTTGCCATATTTTCATAATTTAAGTTGGTTTTTGTAATTAAAAAGTGGTTTTGTCGTAAAAATCTAAAGTTTCCTTGCTCACCTCAAGTTTATTTGACCATTTTTTCTAATAAACCCACAAAATCTACAAAAATGTGAAAAAAGATTCCAAACGATTCCAGTGAAAACCTTCTTTTTCTTGCATTGGCATTATTTTCTTACTTTAAGTAAGTTTCTGTAAATAAAAAGGGGTTTTGTTGTAAAAATCTATAGTTCCTTTGCTTACCTAAAGTTTATTTGACCAATTTTTTTTAAAAACCCACAGAATCTACAAAAATATTACCAAAAATTCCAAAAGAAATCAGTAAAACCTGTTTTTATGTTGCATTTTTATTATTTTCGTATTTTAAGTAAGTTTTTGTACATAAAAAGGGGTTTTACAGTAAAAATCTTAGGTTCTTATGCTCACCTCAAATTTATTTGACCATTTTTATTAATAAACCTACAAAATCTACAAAAATATTAAAAATGATTCCAAACATAATTAGTGAAAACCTCTTTTTTTATTGCATTGGCATTATTTTCTTGCTTTAAGAAAGTTTTTGTACATAAAAAGTGGTTTTGTTGTATTACTCTTAGGTTTCTTTGCTTACCTTATTTTTATTCGACCAATTTTTTTAATAAACCCACAGAATCTACAATAATATTACAAAGATTCAATAAGAAATAGTGAAAACCTGTTTTTTTATTGCATTTGCATTATTTTCTTATTTTAAGTAAGATTTTGTACATAAAAAAGGGTTTTGTAGTGAAAATCTTTAGTTCTTTTGCTCACCTCTAATTTATTTAACGGTTTTTTCTAATAAATCCACAAAATCTACAAAAATATTACAAGTGATTATAAACGAAATCAGTGAAAACCTCTTTTTTTCTTGCTTTGGCATTATTTTCTTACTTTAAGTATATTTCTGTACATAAAAAAGGGTTTTTTTGTAAAAATCTAAGGTTCTTTTGCTAACCTCAAATTTACTTGACCAATTTTTCTATTAAAGCCACAAAATCTACAAATATATTACAAAAGATACCAAAAGAAATCATTAAAACCTGTTTTTTTGTTGCATTTGCATTATTTTCTTACTTCAAGTAAGTTTCTGTACATAAAAAGGGGATTTGTTTTAAAAATCTTAGGTTTCTTTGCTCACCTCAACTTTTGTTGACCTTTATTACTAATAAACCCACAGAATCTACAAAAATAATACAAAAAATTATTTAAGAAATCAGTAAAAACCTGTTTTTTTGTTTTATTTGCATTGATTTCTTGTTTTAAATAAGTTTTTGAACATAAAAAGAGGTTTTGTAGTGAAAATCTTAGATTCGTTATCTTACCTCAAGTTTATTTTACCATTTTTTATAATAAACCCACAGATTCTACAACAATATAATAAAAGATTCTAAACAAAATTAGTGAAAACCTGTTGTTTTGTTGCATTTGCATTTTTTTTTTATTTTAAGTAAGTTTTTGTACATAAGAAGGGGTTTTGTCAAAAAAATCTCAGGTTTTTTTGCTCACCTTAAGTTTAATTGACTTTTTTGTTTAATAAACCCACAGAATCTACAAATACGTTACAAAAGATTCCAAAACATATCAGTGAAAACGTGTTTTTTTAATGCATTACCATTAATTTCTCATTTTAGGTAAGTTTTTATATATAAAAAGAAGTTTTGTAGTGAAAATCTTAGGTTCCATAGCTCATCTCTAATTTATTTGACCATTTTTTTAATAATTTCACAGAATCTACAAAAATATTACATAAGATTCCAAATGAAATTTGTGAAAACTTGCTTTTTTGTTGCATTTGCATTATTTTCTTATTTTAAGTAAGTTTTTGTACATAAAAAGAGGTGTTGTCGTAAAAATCTTAGGTTCCTTAGCTCACCTTAAGTTTATTTGACTATTTTTTTTTTAAAAAACCACAGAATCTACAAAAATATTACAAAAGATTCCTTGACACATATTGAAAACCTGTTTTTTTGTTGCATTTGCATTATTTTCTTATTTTAAGTAGGTTTTTTATACATAAAAAGGGATTTTGTAGTGAAAATCTTAGGTTTATTTGCTTATCTAAAGTTTATTTGACCGTTTTTTCTAATAAACCGACAGAATCTACAAAAATATTACAAAAGATTCCTATAGAAATCAGTGAAAATCGTTTTTTTAATGCATTAGCATTATTTTCTTATTTTAAGTAAGTTTTTGTATATAAAAAGGGGTTTTGTAGTGTAAATCTTTGGTTCCTTTTCTCACCTCAAGTTTATTTGATTATTTTTCTTTTATACTTACAGTAGACTGCTTCATTTTGGGGTCATGAAAAAATTTAAAGTACTATGGAGTCTTATCTGCTGCGCAGACCCCTATTTTATTAATAGAATTTTTTTTTTTTTCAATTTTGACCATTTTTAGGTGTTGCTCAAGTGCCCCAATAGCCTGAATTTTGACCCTTCTAAGCCTATTTTTGGCATATTTGAGCAAGTTCTAAAACTCAAAATAATTAAATTTTTTTTCTTTCCAGAGTTTCTTCTAAGTTAGAAAAAACAAATAAAAATGCATGGTATTTTTATTTATCTGAAATATTTCATGCAAATCTATTTATAAAATCCCAAATTTAGTGCAATTTTTTCTAATTTTTACGCAACGTCATAATTTTGTTAATATGTAAAGTCATAAAACGTCTAGCGATTTGATTTTATATATTTCTTAATAATAGTGTTATTTTTTACAAATATTATGCAATATTTTTATATTGTTTTTTTGTTTTTCTTGGAGGTTTTTCTTTTTCCTACATACTTCCTTTTGTAATTGTGCATGAATAAAAGTGAATCTTGTCTTTTTTCTTCCTTTCTGGCAAAATCAATGTTGTCCTTTATGAGTTTAACAGTTCTTTCAGAGCAATCATTAACAACTGCAAGATTAAAAATAGCATCTTTAAATTTTAAGTAGAAATCGTTACAAGTCCAATACTCTGGCGGGGTTTTCATCCATTGACAGTCACTTTTACTCTGCCCTATCATAAGGAACAAAAGCCACGAATTTTCTGTGACCAATTCAACTAAGCTTGGTGGCTTCGGTCCACTGAAGTCTAAAGAATTGATGACCTCCATGTTAGCTTTTATTCGGGCTAACGAATATTTATCTAAGCTACGAAATTCAAAGCTGTATAATTTTTGAGCAATTTCACCTCTTTCTTCACAGTTTTCATCAGCTAAGGCAAGAACAACAAGGTAAGGGTCCAGAAACCATGTGTGCCGTTTGATTGATTCAATGACTGATTGTGCCCCAATCAAATTGTACTCCTTAAACCTATTCATTTGCCAAAGAGCTCTCATATCCTGGATAAACAAAAAATTGTTAAGTAACTAGCTTACCTTAAAAAAATTTATATTTTAGAAACTTTTAATCAAAACTTTTTATTTATAATAGAATCCTTATATATATGTATATATATGTATATATATGTATATATATATATATATATATATATATATATATATATATATATATATATATATATATATATATATATATATATATATATATATATATATATATATATATATATATATATAAATATATATATATATATATGCATATATATATATATATATATATATATATATATATATATATATATATATAATATTTATATATATATATCATACTTGTTAACTTGGTACCTACCTGACGAGGAGCCACAGCAGATAGTTCAGCTTTGAGAAACCAGGTAGTATAGAAAACAGCCACAAAAGTTGCCACTTCAGTAATTTCATTTTTCAGTCGATTTGTCAGACTGGGTATTGCATCCATCATAAGCTGGAGCTTTAGGTAGTAGATACCTATAAAAATATACATTTTTATTTTTTTTGAAAAGCTAAATATTTGATCATGTATAACAAATTCATTTTTTTTTTGCTATGAAGCTATAATTTTTAACTTTAGACTTTTTCCTATCATAAACCTAAAACTCTCTACCTTTTGCCATAAAACGGGCATGATGAATTGCTCCGGGTGTACGAAACTTGTACTTTTCCTCAGAAAGCACCATAAGTGTAAGCTCTGTCAGCTCAATGTAGTCCTTCCTTGTAGCCCCATCCTAAAACTTAAACCAGAAGTATATTGGTATAATGCAATAAACATAGGTATGTATACTTTTGTCTTATAAAGAATAATAGAATTAAACAAGAAAAATCTAGGATATATTACTACTTCATAGTACATATTGTATACATAACTACATATTAAAACATCTAGTCATCGGGCTACCTTTTTCAGAGACCCATGGGTGATAATATTTCTGCAGAACGTTATGCTTTCATGCTTTTGATGACCAAGCCATGTTTCATCTGGAATAGTCAATCTTCTCAACACCTTTTTATTTAAAATGTCAAAAAAAAATCAAAGAGCTCAAAATTGAAGAAATACTAGGGTACAATAATATTTTACAAAAATGTTAACCAATTTTGTAAAACCCTACCTGGTTCTCTACATCAAGATCATTCCATGTTGATTTTAATATTTTAAACAGCATATTATCTGGTCCAGAAGTAGCACTATTTGGATAATTTTTCCAGAAATGTGTTATGTGTAGCTCGTTTATATGATGTCGGCATGCAATAGATAAAACTGGTCGCTGAAAAACTTCATTTACCAGTAAAGAAACAGCTCCATTTTTGTTTCCAGTGTTGATTCTGGTTGTATCAAATGTAACAGCTTGTATACTGTTTGTAAGGTCAAAGCAATTCAAGATATCTCTGATCGCATTTTTTTGATTTTCGCCAGTTCCGGAAGAAATAGCTGGAATTCCCAACAGGTGCGTTTCCATGTTACCGTTTATTAATATTGCTAATCGATCTTTTTCTGATTTTTTCCCATCAGTATATTCATGACATACTTTTCCATTAAAATGGAGTTGAACTAAAATGTTCTTATTATTATTTCTGAAATTTCTCAAATGGTCCTTGATCCTCTTTGATTCATCATAAATGACTTTATCTGCTGCTCTTAATGTTGTAGAGGTTGAACATTTAAATTCATCTATACTTCCACCTGATTTAGCAATTATACTATTAACCATGGCAGTATGCTGCCTATGACTTAATCCTTCCCCAACAGCAGTATCAGCAGTTCTCTTGAGAATATCTTTTGGAAGTAGAACAGTATCTGGTTTTTTGACTTTCTTCTTTAACTCTGGATCTGGATACGGGAAATCATCATTATCTTCATTTTTATCGGATCCATTTGAGCTGATTTCACTCTCTGACATGGTTTCATTCAAACTTGATCTCATTTCAAACTTGGATAAACTCCTGTTAACAGAGGAAATGTACCTTGTGTCTAATCCACCAATTCTTATTTTTCTATCTCCTAATTGGTCTAATAAAAAAGCAATATCTTCAGTCTTGTCTCGACAACTTCTTTTCTTATCAGCTTTAATGATTGCAACCAGAGTATCGAGCTCAGGTGCAATTCAAAAGATCCTTTTCATCTGAGTTAAAAATTTCCTCCTTTTTTCAATTTCTGATAAAGTTTGTCTTGATTTGTTTTTTTTTAACAGTTTCCAAGTTAGGATCAGCTTCTCTATCTTTTTACTAAAAAATGTGATTTGTAGGTTCTGAACATTTTACAACACATCTATTTCTGTTAATTAATTTATTTAACAGCAGATATTTGTTATATTAATTGTTTTCCTCTAATAATATACAAATAAAACAAAAACAAATACAGTCTGGTACCTACCTAATTGTTTGTAATTGCAAAATCTGAAATCCACCCTTCAACCAAGGTGCAATTAACTTTGAAAGGGTGCAGCATAAAGACTTATCATTATGGCATCTGATTTCAAAGTGTTTTGTCAACGGACAGTGGATAATTCTACTTTCTTTTTGTTTTGGATGCTTCTCCTTCAAATGCAAGAAGTATTGCAAAACCTCTTGCTCTGTAGAAAATTTGTCTTTTGGTAAGGATGACCGGGATTCCCCAACCTAAAAATTTTCTTTTTTCTTACTTTTTCCCGACATGAATAAAACTGTAGTAAATGGCTCTAATAAGCATATGAAGTAAGTGTATCATGAAAGTTATCAATAACTATTTCCCGCGTTTTTAAATGAAAATTAAATATCGTCTTTGCTAAAAAGTAATTAGCATAACGTGTTTAAAAAAGTACGCTAAAGTATTAAAGTAAATGCGAAGCGTAAAAATTGGTAAAAATCCGCATAACTATGCAATTTTTTAGTTAGGTTTAGACAAAATATTTTAAGCAAATTAAATTACCATGCATTTTTTTTTTTTCTATTACCTTAGAAGAAACTCTGGAAAGAAAAAAATTAGAATTATTTTGAGTTTTAGAATCCGCTCAAACGTGTTAAAAATAAGCTTAAAAAAGGGTAAACAAGTCTAAAATTAGACCATTAGGGCACTTGAGCAACCCCTAAAAGTGGTTCAAACTCAAAAAAAAAAAATATACTAATAAAATAGGGGTCTACGCAGCAGATAAAACTCCATAATACTTTAAATTTTTTCATGACCCCAAAATGAAGCAGTCTAACCCAAAGAATCTACAAAAATATTACAAAAGATTCCAAACAAAATCAGTAAAAACCTCTTCTTTTCTTGCATTGGCATTATTATCTTACTTTAAGTAAGTTTCTGTACATAAGAAGGGATTTTGTTGTAAAAATCATAGGTTCCTTTGCTTACCTCAAGTTTATTTGACCAATTTTAGTAATAAACCCACAGAATCTACAAAAATATTACAAAAGATTTCATAAAAAATCTTTAAAAACCTGTTTTTTTGTTGCATTTGCATTATTTTCTTATGTTAAGTAAGTTTTTGTAAATAAAAAGGAGTTTTATCGTGAAAATCTTAGGATTCTTGGCTCACCACAAGATTATTTGACCGTTTTTTTTAATAAACCCACAGAATCTACAAAAATATTTCAAAAGAGTTCAAAAGAATTTAGTAAAAATTATTTTTTTGTTGCATTTGCATTATTTTGTTATTTTAAGTAAGTTTTTGTTCATAAAAAGGGTTTTGTCGTAAAAATCTTTGGTTTCTTTGCTCACCTCAAGTTTAATTGACTTTTTTTTTAAAAAAACCCACAGAATCTACAAGAATATTACAAAAGATTCCAAAAGAAATTAGTGAAAACCTGTTTTTTTGTTGCATTTGCATTATTTTCGTATTTTAAGTAAGTTTTTGTTTACAAAAAGGTGTTTTGTCGTAAAAATATTAGGATCCTTTGCTCACCTCAAGTTTAATTTACCATTTTTTAAATAAACTCACAGAATCTACCAAAAATATTAAAAAAGAATCCAAAAGAAATCTTTAAAAAACTGTTTTTTCATTGCATTTGCATTGTTTTCTTATTTTAAGTAAGTTATTGTTCATAAAAAAGTGTTTTGTCGTGGCAATCTTAGGCTTTTTAGCTCACCACAAGATTATTTGATCATTTTTTTAATAAACCCATAGAATCTACAAAAATATTGTAAAAGATTCCAAAAGAAATCAAGGAAAACCTGTTTTTTTGTTGCATTTGCATTATTTTTTTATTTTAAGTAAGTTTATGTACATAAAAAGGGGTTTTCTTGGGTAAATCTTTGGTTTCTTTGCTCACCTCAAGTTTAACTTTTTTTTTAAAAAACCCACAGAATTTACAAGAATATTACAAAAGAATCCAAAAGAAATTAGTGAAAACCTGTTTTTTTGTTGCATTTGCATTATTTTCGTATTTTAAGTAAGTTTTTGTTTACAAAAAGGTGTTTTGTCGTAAAAGTCTTAGCATCCTTTGCTCACCTCAAGTTTAATTTACCATTTTTTAAATAAACTCACAGAATCTACCAAAAATATTAAAAAAGAATCCAAAAGAAATCTATAAAAAACTGTTTTTTCATTGCATTTGCATTGTTATCTTATTTTAAGTAAGTTTTTGTTCATAAAAAAGTGTTTTGTCGTGAAAATCTTAGGTGTTTTAGCTCACCACAAGATTATTTGATCATTTTTTTAATTAATCCACAGAATCTACAAAAATGATTCAAAAGATTCCGAAAGAAATAAGTGAAAACCTGTTTTTTTGTTGTATTTGTATTATTTTCTTATTTTAAGTAAGTTTTAGTTAATAAAAAAGGATTTCGTCAAAAAAATCTTAGGTTTTTTTGGTAACTTCAAGTATAATTCACTATTTTGTTTAATAAACCCACAGAATCTACAAAAATATTGTAAAAGATTCCAAAAGAAATCAAGGAAAACCTGTTTTTTTGTTGCATTTGGATTGTTTTTTTATTTTAAGTAAGTTTATGTACATAAAAAGGGGTTTAGTTAGGAAAATCTTAGGTTCAATTGTTTACCATAAGATTATATGACCATTTCTCCTAATCAACCTACAGAATCTACAAAAATATTACAAAAGAATCCAATAGAAATAAATGAAAACCTGTTTTTTTGTTGCATTTGCATTACTTTTTTATTTTAAGAAAGTTTATGTACATAAAAAGGGGTTTTGTCAATAAAATCTTAGAATCCTTTGCTAACCTCAAGTGTGTTTAACCATTTTTTTTAATAAACCCACAGAATCTATAAAAATATTACATAAAGATTCTAAAAGAGATCAGTGAAAACCTGTTTTTTTGTTGCATCTGCTTTGTTTTGGTATTTCAAGTAAGTTTTTGTTCAAAAAAAGTGGTTTTGTCGTAAAAATCTTTGTTTTCTTTGATCACCTCAAGTTTAATTAACTATATTTTTTAAAAAACCAACTGAATCTACAAAAATATTACTAAAGATTCTAAAAGAAATCAGTAAAAACCTGTTTTCTTGTTGCATTTGCATTATTTTCTTATTTAAAGTAAGTTTTTGTATATAAAAAGGAGTTTTGTCGTAAAAATCTTAAGTTTCTTGGCTCACCACAAGTTTATTTGACCATTTTTATCAATAAACCTACTGAATCTACAAAAATATTTTAAAAGAATCAAAAAGAAGTTAGTCAAAACCTGTATTTTTGTTGCATTTGCATTATTTACTTATTTTAAGTAAGTTTTTGTACATAAAAAGAAGTTTTGTTGTAAAAATCTTAGGTTTTTTTACTCACCTGAAGTTTATTTGACCATTTTTTCTAACAAACCCACAGAATCTACAAAATATTACAAAAGAATCCAAATGAAATTAGTGAAAACCTGTTTTTTTGTTGCATTTAGATTGTTTTTTTATTTCAAGTAAGTTTATGTACATAAAAAGAGGTTTTGTCAAAAAAATCTTAGAATCCTTTGCTAACCTCAAGTGTATTCTACCATTTTTTTTAACAAACTCACAGAATCTACAAAAAAATTACTTAAAGATTCCTAAAGAAATCAGTGAAAACCTGTTCTTTTGTTGCATTAGCATTATTATGGTATTTTAAGTAAGTTTTTGTTCATAAAAAGGGGTTTTGTCGTTAAAATCTTTGGTTCCTTTGCTCACCTCAAGTTTAATTGACTATATTTTTTAATAAACCCACTGAATCTACAAAATTATTACAGTAGATTCTCAAAGAATTCAGTAAAAACCTGTTTTGTTGTTGCATTTGCATTATTTTCGTATTTTAAGTAAGCTTTTGTTTATAAAAAGGGGTTTTGTCGTGAAAATCTTAAGTTCCTTTGCTCACCTCAAGTTTAATTAACTATATTTTTTGATAAACCCACAAAATCTACAAAAATATTAGAAAAGATTCTAAAAGAAATCATTAAAAACATGTTTATTTGTTGCATTTGAATTGTTTTCATATTTTAAGTAAGTTTTTGTACATAAAAAGGGGTTTTGTTGTGAAAATCTTAGGTTCCTTTGCTCACCACAAGGTTATACAATCATTTTTTTTAGTTAACCTACAGAATCTACAAAAATATTACACAAGATTCCAACAGTAATCAGTGAAAACCCGTTTTTTTGTTGCATTTGCATTATTTTCTTATTTAAAGTAAGTTCTTGTACATAAAAAGGGGTTTTGTCAAAGAAATCATAGGTTCCTTTGCTCACCTTAAGTTTAAATGACTATTTTTTTTGATAAACCCACAGAATCTACAAAAAAATTACAAAAGATTCAAAAAGATTTTAAAATATTGGATTCTTTTAAAAGATACAAATACTTTAAAAAATTCCAGAAGAAATCAGTGACAACCTGTGTTTTTGTTGAATTTGCATTATTTTCTTATTTAAGTAACTTTTGTACATAAAAAGGGTTTTGTCTAAAAAATCTTGGGTTCTGTGCTCACTTAAAGTCTACTTGACTATTTTTTTAAATAAGCCCACAAAATTTACAAAAATATTACAAAAGATTCCAAACGAAATCAGTGAAAACCTGATTTTTTGTTGCATTTGCATTAATTTCATATATGAAGTAAGTTTTTGTACATAAAAAGGGGTTTTGTTGTGAAAATTTTATTTTCCTTTGTTACCTCAAGTTTATTTGAACATTCTTTCTAATAAACTCACAGAATCTACATAAAATTACAAAAGATTTTAATAGAAATCAGCGAAAACTTTTTTTTTTGTTGCATTTGCATTATTTTTTCATACTAAGTAAGTTTTTGAACATAACAAGAGGTTTTGTCGTAAAAGTCTTTGTTTCTTATGCTCACCTCAAGTTTATTCCTCACTTTTTTCAACAAACCCTCAGAATCTTTAAAAATATTACAGAAGATTCAAAAAGAAATCAGTGAAAACCTGTTTTTTCTTGCAATTGCATTATTTTCTTACTTTAAATAAATTTTTTTACATAAACAGTGGTTTTGTTGTAAAAATCTCAGGCTCCTATGTTTACCTCAAATTTATTTAGAATCTTTATTACATAAAGATTCCAGCCTGACGTTTATTTGACCAATTTTTCTAATAAACTTACAGAATCTAAAAAAATATTACAAGAGATTCAATACGAAATCAGTAAAAACCTGTTTTTTTGTTGCATTTGCATTATTTTTTTATATTAAGTAAGTTTTTGAACATAACAAGAGGTTTTGTCGTAAAAGTCTTTGGTTCCTTTGCTCACCTCAAGTTTATTCCTCACTTTTTTTAACAAACCATCAGAATCTTTAAAAATATTACAGAAGATTCCAAAAGAAATCACTGAAAACCTGTTTTTTTGTTGCATTTGCATTATTTTCTTATTTTAAGTAAGTTTTTGTACATAAAAAGGCGTTTTATCGTGAAAATTATAGGTTCCTTTGCTCACCTCAAGTTTGATTGACTATTTTTTTTAATAAACCCACAAAATCTACTAAAATGTTTCAAAAGATTCAAAAAGAATCAGTGAAAACCTGTGTTTTTGTTGTAATTGCGTTATTTTCTTATATTAGGTAAGTTTTAGAACATAAAAAGAGGTTTTGTCGTAAAAGTCTTTGGTTCCTTTGCTCACCTCATGTTTATTCTTCATTTGTTTCAACAAACCCTCAGAATCTACAAAAATATTACATAAGATTCCGAATGATATCACTGAAAACCTGTTTTTTTGTTGCATTTGCATTATTTTTTTATTTTAAGTAAGTTTTTGTACATAAATAGGGTTTTTTTTGTAAAAACCCTAGGTTCCCTAGCTCACATTAAGTTTATTTGACCATTTCTTCTAATAAACCTACAGAATCTACAAATATATTACAAAAGATTCCAGAAGAAATCAGTAAAACCCGGTTTATTTGTTGTATTTGCAATCTTTTCTTATTTTAGGTATGTTTTTGTACATAGAAAGGGGTTTTGTCGTAAAAATCTTACTTTCCGTTGCTTACCTTAAGTTTTTTTGACTATTTTTTCTGGTAAACCCACAGAATCTACAAAAAAATTACAAAAGATTTTAAAAGAAATCACTAAACACCTGTTTTTTTGTTACCTTTGCATTATTTTCATATTTTAAGTAAGTTTTTGTACATAAAAAGGGGTTTTGTTGTGAAAACCTTGGATTCCTTTGCTTACCTCAAGTTTGTTTGACCATTTCTTCTAATAAACCCACAGAATCTCCAAAAAAATTACAAAAAATTCAAAAAGAAAAAAAACCCGGGTTTTTTTTACATTTGCATTATTTTCTTATTTTAAGTTGATTTTTGTACATAAAAAGGGGTTTTGTCGTAAAAATCTTAGGTTCCTTTGCTATTTCTAAGTTTAAATGACCTTTTTTTTAATAAACTAACAGAATCTACAAAAATTTTACAGAAGATTTTTAAAGAAATAACTGAAAACCTGTTTTAATAATGTATTTGCATCATTTTCTTATTTTATGTAAGTTTTTGTACATAAAAAGGGGTTTTGTCGTAAAAATCTTACGTTCCTTTGCTTATTTTAAGTTTATTTGACCATATTTTTTGATAAACTTACAAAATCTACAAAAATATAACAAAAAATTTAAAAAGAAATCAGTAAAAACCTGTTTTTTTGTTGCATTCGCAGTGATTTTTTTTTTTAGGTTAGTTTTTGTACATAAAAAGGGGTTTTGTCATTAAAAACCATATGATTCTTTGCTTACCTCGAGTTTATTTGACTATTTTATTCTAATAAACCTACAGAATCTTTAAAAATAGTACAAAAGATTCTAGATGAAAACAGTAAAAAACTGTTTTTTTGTTGCATTTGCAATATTTTCTTATTTTAAGTAAGTTTTTGTATATAAAAAGGGGTTTTGTAGTAAAAATATTAGGTTCCTTTGCTCATCTCAAGTTCATTTGACCATTTTGTTTTAAAAACTTACAGAATCTACAAAAATATAATAAAAGATTCTAAAAGAAATCATTAAAAACTTATTTTCTTAAGTTTTTGTACATAAAAAGGGGTTATGTCGTAAAAATCATAGGTTCGTTTACTTAGCTCAAGTTTATTAGACCATTTTTTCTAATGAACTCACAGAGTCTACAAAAATATTACAAATGAAACCAAAAAAATCAGTGAAACCTGTTTTTTTGTTGCATTTTTATTTTTTTATTATTTTGAGTAAGTTTTTGTACATAAAATGGGGTTTTGTCGTAAAAATCTTACGTTACTTTGCTTACCTTAAGTTTATTTGACCATATTTTTTAATAAACTCACAAAATCTACAAAAATATTACAAAAAAATTTCGAAAGAAATCAGTAAAAACCTGTTTTTTTGTTGCATTAGCAGTATTTTCTTAACTTAGGTTAGTTTTTGTACATAAAAAGGGGTTTTCTCATCAAAAACCATAGGTTCCTTTTCTTACCTCGAGTTTTTTTGACCATTTTATTCTAATAAACCCACAGAATCTACAAATATAGTACAAAAGATTCCAAAAAAAAACAGTGAAAACCTGTTTTTTTGTTGCATATGCATTATTTTTTTATTTTAAGTAAGTTTTTTTATATAAAAAGGGGTTTTGTAGTAAAAATCTTAGGTTCCATTGTTTACCTCAAGTTCATTTGATCATTTTTTTTTAAAACTTACAGAATCTACAAAAATATAATGAAAGATTCCAAAAGAAATCATTGAAAACTTGTTTTTTTAAGTTTTTGTGCATAAAAAGGGGTTTTGTCGAAAAAATCTTAGGTTTCTTTGCTTACCCTAAGTTTAATTGACCTTTTATTTTAATAAACCCACAGAATCTACAAAAATTTTACAAAAGATTTCAAAAGAATTCAGAGAAAAACTATTTTTTTGATGCATCTGCATTATTTTCTTATTTTAAGTATGTTTTTGTACATAAAAAGGGGTTTTTGTCGTAAAAATCTTAGGTTCCTTTGCTCACCTTAAGTTTATTTGAACATTTTTTCTAATAAACCCACAGAATCTACAAAAATATTACAAAAGATTCCAAAAGCAATCAGTGAAAACCTGTTTTTTTCTTGCATTTGCATTATTTTCGTAGTTTAAGTAAGTTTTTTTACTTAAAAAGGGGTTTTGTCGTAAAAATCTTAGGTTCCTTTGCTCACCTCAAGTTTATTTGAACATTTTTTCCTAATAAACCCACAGAATCTACAAAAATATTACAAAAGATTCCAAAAGAAATCAGCAAAAACCTGTTTTTTTGTTGCATTTGCATTATTTTCTAATTTTAAGTAAAATTTTGAACATAAAAACGGGTTTTGACGTAAAAATCATAGGTTCCTTTGCTCACCTTAAGTTTATTTGAATATTTTTTCTAATAAACCCACAGAATCTACAAAAATATTACAAAAAGTTCCAAAAGAAATCAGTGAAAACCTGTTTTTTTTGTTGCATTTGCATTATTTTCTTATTTTAAGTAAGTTTTTGGACAAAAAAAGGGGTTTTGTCGTCAAAATCTTAGGTTCCATTGCTCACCTCAAGTTTATTTGAACTTTTTTTCTAATAAACCCACAGAATCTACAGAAATATTACAGTAGATTCCAAAAGAAATCAGTGAAAACCTGTTTTTTTGTTGCATGCGCATTATTTTCTTATTTTAAGTAAGTTTTTGTACAAAAAAAGGGGTTTTGTCGTAAAAATCATAGATTCCTTTGCTTACCTCAAGTTTATTTGAACTTTTTTTCTAATAAACCCAGAGATTCTACAAAAATATTACAAAAGATTCCAAAAGAATTCAGTGAAAACCTGTTTTTTTGTTGCAATTGCATTATTTTCTTATTTTAAGTAACATTTTGAACATAAAAAGGGGTTTTGACGTAAAAACCTTAGGTTCTTTTGCTCACCTCAAGTTTATTTGACCAATTTTTTTAATAAACCCACAGAATCTACAAAAATATTTCAAAAGATTCCAAAAGAAATCAGTGAAAACCTGTTTTTTTGTTGCATTTGCATTATTTTCTTATTTTAAGTAAGTTTTTGTACATAAAAAGGGGTTTTGTCGTAAAAATCTTAGAATCCTTTGCTCACTTCAAGTTTATTTGACCATTTTTTCTAATAAACCCACAGAATCTACAAAAATATTACAAAAGATTCCAAAAGAAATCAGTGAAAACCTGTTTTTTTGTTGCATTTGCATTATTTTCTTATTTTAAGTAAGTTTTTGTACAAAAAAAGGGATTTTTTGTAAAATTCTTAGGTTTCCTTGCTCACCTCAAGTTTATTTGAACATTTTTTTTAATAAACCCACAGAATTTACAAAAATATTACAAAAGATTAAAAAAGCAATCAGTGAAAACCTGTTTTTTTGTTGCATTTGCATTATTTTCTTATTTTAAGTAAGTTTTTGTACATAAAATGGGGTTTTGTCGTAAAAATCCTAGGTTCCTTTGCTCACCTCAAGTTTTTTTGACCATTTTTTCTAATAAACCCACAGAATCTACAAAAATAATACAAAAGATTCCAAAAGAAATCAGTGAAAACCAGTTTTTTTGTTGCATTTGCATTATTTTCTTATTTTAAGTAAGTTTTTGTACAAAAAAAGGGGTTTTGTCGTAAAAATCTTAGGTTCCTTTGCTCATCTCAAGTTTATTTGAACATTTTTTCTAATAAACCCACAGATTCTACAAAAATATTACAAAAGATTCCAAAAGAAATCAGTGAAAACCTGTTTTTTTGTTGCATTTGCATTATTTTCTTATTTTAAGTAAGTTTTTGTACATAAAAAGGGGTTTTGTCGTAAAAATCTTAGAATCCTTTGCTCACTTCAAGTTTATTTGACCATTTTTTCTAATAAACCCACAGAATCTACAAAAATATTACAAAAGATTCCAAAAGAAATCAGTGAAAACCTGTTTTTTTGTTGCATTTGCATTATTTTCTTATTTTAAGTAAGTTTTTGTACAAAAAAAGGGATTTTTTGTAAAAATCTTAGGTTTCCTTGCTCACCTCAAGTTTATTTGAACATTTTTTTTAATAAACCCACAGAATTTACAAAAATATTACAAAAGATTAAAAAAGCAATCAGTGAAAACCTGTTTTTTTGTTGCATTTGCATTATTTTCTTATTTTAAGTAAGTTTTTGTACATAAAATGGGGTTTTGTCGTAAAAATCCTAGGTTCCTTTGCTCACCTCAAGTTTTTTTGACCATTTTTTCTAATAAACCCACAGAATCTACAAAAATATTACAAAAGATTCCAAAAGAAATCAGTGAAAACCTGTTTTTTTGTTGCATTTGCATTATTTTCTTATTTTAAGTAAGTTTTTGTACAAAAAAAGGGGTTTTGTCGTAAAAATCTTAGGTTCCTTTGCTCATCTCAAGTTTATTTGAACATTTTTTCTAATAAACCCACAGATTCTACAAAAATATTACAAAAGATTCGAAAAAAAATCAGTGAAAACCTGTTTTTTTGTTGCATTTGCATTATTTTCTAATTTTAAGTAAAATTTTGAACATAAAAAGGGGTTTTGACGTAAAAATCTTAGGTTCCTTTGCTCACCTCAAGTTTATTTGAACATTTTTTCTAATAAACCCACAGAATCTACAAAAATATTACAAAAGATTCCAAAAGAAATCAGTGAAAACCTGTTTTTTTGTTGCATTTGCATTATTTTCTTATTTTAAGTAAGTTTTTGTACAAAAAAAGGGGTTTTGTCGTAAAAATCTTAGGTTCCTTTGCTCACCTCAAATTTATTTGAACATTTTTTTTAATAAACCCACAGATTCAACAAAAATATTACAAAAGATTCCGAAAGAAATCAGTGAAAACCTGTTTTTTTGTTGCATTTGCATTATTTTCTACTTTTAAGTAATATTTTGAACATAAATAGGGGTTTTGACGTAAAAATCTTAGGTTCCTTTGCTCACCTCAAGTTTATTTGAACATTTTTTCTAATAAACCCACAGAATCTATAAAAATATTACAAAAGATTCAAAAAGAAATCAGTGAAAACCTGTTTTTTTGTTGCATTTGCATTATTTTCTTATTATAAGTAAGTTTTTGTACAAAAAAAGGGGTTTTGTCCTAAAAATCTTAGGTTCTTTTGCTCACCTCAAGTTTATTTAAACATTTTTTCTAATAAACCCACAGAATCTACAAAAATATTACAAAAGATTCCTAAAGCAGTCAGTGAAAACCTGTTTTTTTCTTGCATTTGCATTATTTTCTTATTTTAAGTAAGTTTTTGTACTTAAAAAGGGGTTTTGTCGTAAAAATCTTAGGTTCCTTTGCTCACCTTAAGTTTAATTGATCATTTTTTCTAATAAACCCACAGAATCTACAAAAATATTACAAAAGATTCCAAAAGAAATCAGTGAAAACCTGTTTTTTAAATGTTTTTCAGAAAAATACTCATTTTCACAAAAACGTTTATCGACATAAATTACTCCTTGAGCTAGAAAACATAAGTTTGCATGTTTGTTTTTAATTTCAAGTGAACATTTTTTCTAATAAACCGACAGAATCTACAAAAATATTACATAAGAATTTAAAAGAAATCAGTGAAAACCTGTTTTTTTTTGTTGCATTTGCATTATTTTCTTATTTTAAGTAAAATTTTGAACAAAAAAAGGGGTTTTGACGTGAAAATCTTATGTTCATTTGCTCACCTTAAGTTTATTTGACCAATTTTTCTAATAAACCCACAGAATCGTCAGAAATATTTTAATAGATTCCAAAAAAAATCAGTGAAAACCTGTTTTTTTGTTGCATTTGCATTATTTTCTTATTTTAAGTAAGTTTTTGTACATAAAAAGGGGTTTTGTAGTAAAATTCTTAGGTTCCTTTGCTCACCTCAAGTTTATTTGAACATTTTTTCTAATAAACTCACAGAATCTACAAAAATATTATAAAAGATTCTAAAAGAAATCAGTGAAAACCTGTTTTTTTGTTGCATTTGCATTATTTTTTTATTTTAAGTAAGTTTTTGTACAAAAAAAGGGGTTTTGTCGTAAAAATCTAAGGTTCCTTTGCTCATCTCAAGTTTATTTGAACTTTTTTTCTAATAAACCCACAGATTCTACAAAAAAATTACAAAAGATTCGAAAAGAAATCAGTGAAAACCTGTTTTTTTGTTGCAATTGCATTATTTTCTTATTTTAAGTAAAATTTTGAACATAAAAAGGGGTTTTGACGTAAAAATCTTAGGTTCTTTTACTAACCTCAAGTTTATTTGACCAATTTTTCTAATAAACCCACAGAATCTACAAAAATATTACAGAAGATTCCAAAAGAAATCAGTGAAAACCTGTTTTTTTGTTGCATTTGCATTATTTTCTTATTTTAAATAAGTTTTTGTACAAAAAAAGGGGTTTTGTCGTAAAAATCTTAGGTTCCTTTGCTCACCTCAAGTTTATTTAAACATTTTTTCTATTAAACTCACACAATCTACAAAAATGTTACAAAAGATTCCAAAAGAAATCAGTTAAAACCTGTTTTTTTGTTGCATTTGCATTATTTTCCTATTTTAAGTAAGTTTTTGTACAAAAAAAGGAGTTTTGTCGTAAAAATCTTAGGTTTCTTTGCTCACCTCAAGTTTATTTGAACATTTTTTCTAATAAACCCACTGAATCAACAAAATTATTACAAAAGATTCCAAAAGAATTCAGTGAAAACCTGTTTTTTTGTTGCATTTGCATTATTTTCTTATTTTAAGTAAGTTTTTGTACGAAAAAAGGGGTTTTGTCGTAAAAATCTTAGGTTCCTTTGCTCACTTCAAGTTTATTTGACCATTTTTTCTAATAAACCCACAGAATCTAGAAAAATATTACAAAAGATTCCATAAAAAATCAGTAAAAACCTGTTTTTCTGTTGCATTTGCATTATTTTTTATTTTAAGTAAGTTTTTGTACAAAAAAAGGGGTTTTTTCGTAAAAATCTTAGGTTTCTTTGCTCACCTCAAGTTTACTTGAACATTTTTTCTAATAAACCCACAGAATCTACAAAAATATTACAAAAGATTCCAAAAGCAATCAGTGAAAACCTGTTTTTTTGTTGCATTTGCAATATTTTCTTATTTTAAGTAAGTTTTTGTACATAAAAAGGGGTTTTGTCGTAAAAATCCTAGGTTCCTTTGCTCACCTCAAGTTTTTTTGACCATTTTTTCTAATAAACCCACAGAATCTACAAAAATAATACAAAAGATTCCAAAAGAAATCAGTGAAAACCTGTTTTTTTGTTGCATTTGCATTATTTTCTTATTTTAAGTAAGTTTTTGTACGAAAAAAGGGGTTTTGTCGTAAAAATCTTAGGTTCCTTTGCTCACCTCAAGTTTATTTGAACAATTTTTCTAATAAACCCACTGAATCTACAAAATTATTACAAAAGATTCCAAAAGAAATCAGTGAAAACCTGTTTTTTTGTTGCATTTGCATTATTTTCTTATTTTAAGTAAGTTTTTGTACATAAAAAGGGGTTTTGTCGTAAAAATCTTAGGTTCCTTTGCTCACCTCAAGTTTATTTGAACATTTTTTTTAATAGACCCACTGAATTTACAAAAATATTACAAAAGATTTCAAAAGAAATCAGAGAAAACTTGTTTTTTTGTTGCATTTGCATTATTTTCTTATTATAAGTAAGTTTTTGTACAAAAAAAGGGGTTTTGTCGTAAAAATCTTAAGTTCCTTTGCTCACCTCAAGTTTATTTGAACATTTTTTCTAATAAACCCATAGAATCTACAAAAATATTACAAAAGATTCCAAAAGAAATCAGTGAAAACCTGTTTTTTTGTTGCATTTGCATTATTTTCTACTTTTAAGTAATATTTTGAACATAAATAGGGGTTTTGACGTAAAAATCTTAGGTTCCTTTGCTCACCTCAAGTTTATTTGAACATTTTTTCTAATAAACCCACAGAATCTACAAAAATATTACAAAAGATTCCAAAACAAATCAGTGAAAACCTGTTTTTTTGTTGCATTTGCATTATTTTCTTATTTTAAGTAAGTTTTGTACAAAAAAAGGGGTTTTGTCGTAAAAATCTTAGGTTCCTTGGCTCACCTCAAGTTTATTTGAACATTTTTTCTAATAAACCCACAGTATCTACAAAAATATTACAAAAGACTCTACAAGAAATCAGTGAAAACCTGTTTTTTTGTTGCATTTGCATTATTTTCTTATTTTTAGTAAGTTTTTGTACATAAAAAAATGAGTTTTGTCGTAAAAAGCATAGGTTTCTTTGCTCACATCAAGTTTATTTAAACGTTTTATCTAATAAACCCACAGAATCTACAAAAATATTACAAAAGATTCCAAAAAAAATTAGTGAAAACCTGTTTTTTTGTTGCATTTGCATTATTTTTGTACTTTGAGTAAAATTTTGAACATAAAAAGGGGTTTTGACGTAAAAATCTTAGGTTCTTTTGCTCACCTCAAACTTATTTGACCAATTTTTCTAATAAACCCACAGATTCTACAAAAATATTACAAAAGATTCCAAAAGAATACAGTCAAAACCTGTTTTTTTGTTGCATTTGCATTATTTTCTTATTTTAAGTAAGTTTTTGGACATAAAAAGGGGTTTTGTCGTAAAAATCTTAGGTTCCTTTGCTCACCTCAAGTTTATTTGACCATTTTTTCAAATAAACCCACAGAATCTACAAAAATATTACAAAAGATTCTAAAAGAAATCAGTAAAAACCTGTTTTTTTGTTGCATTTGCATTATTTTCTTATTTTAAGTAAGTTTTTGTACAAAAAAAAGGGGTTTTTTCGTAAAAATCTTAGGTTTCTTTGCTTACCTTAAGTTTATTTGACCATTTTTTTAAATAAACCCACAGAATCTACAAAAATATTACAAAAGATTCCAAAAGAAATCAGTGAAAACCTGTTTTTTTGTTGCATTTGCATTATTTTCTTATTTTAAGTAAGTTTTTGTACATAAAAAGGGGTTTTGTCGTAAAAATCTTAAGTTCCTTTGCTCACCTCAAGTTTATTTGAACATTTTTTCTTATAAACCCACAGAATCTACAAAAATATTACAAAAGATTCCAAAAAAAATCAGTGAAAACCTGTTTTTATGTTGCATTTGCATTATTTTCTAATTTTAAGTAACATTTTGAACATAAAAAGAGGTTTTGACGTGAAAGTTTTAGGTTCCTTTGCTCACCTCAAGTTTATTTGAACATTTTTTCTATTAAACCCACAGAATCTACAAAAATGTTACAAAAGATTTCAAAAGAAATCAGTGAAAACCTGTTTTTTTGTTGCATTTGCATTATTTTCTTATTTTAAGTAAGTTTTTGTACAAAAAAAGGAGTTTTGTCGTAAAAATCTTAGGTTCCTTTGCTCACCATAAGTTTATTTGAACATTTTTTCTATTAAACCCACAGAATCTACAAAAATATTACAAAAGATTCCAAAAGAAATCAGTGAAAACCTGTTTTTTTGTTGCATTTGCATTTTTTTCTTATTTTAAGTAAGTTTTTGTACAAAAAAAGGGGTTTGTCGTAAAATCTTAGGTTCCTTTGCTCACCATAAGTTTATTTGAACATTTTTTCTAATAAACCCACAGAATCTACAAAAATATTACAAAAGATTCCAAAAGAAATCAGTAAAAACCTGTTTTTTAGTTGCATTTGCATTATTTTTAAATTTTAAGTAATATTTTGAACATAAATTGGGGTTTTGACGTAAAAATCTTAGGTTCCTTTGCTCACCTCAAGTTTATTTGACCATTTTTTCTTATAAACTCACAGAATCTACAAAAATATTACAAAAGATTCCAAAAGAAATCAGTGAAAACCTGTTTTTTTGTTGCATTTGCATTATTTTCGTACTTTAACTAAAATTTTGAACATAAAAAGGGGTTTTGACGTAAAAATCTTAAGTTCCTTTGCTCACCTCAAGTTTATTTGACCATTTTTTCTTATAAACCCACAGAATCTACAAAAATATTACAAAAGATTCCAAAAGAAATCAGTGAAAACCTGTTTTTTTGTTGCATTTGCATTATTTTCTTATTTTAAGTAAATTTTTGTAGATAAAAAGGGGTTTTGTCGTAAAAATCTTAAGTTCCTTTGCTCACCTCAAGTTTATTTGACCATTTTTTCTTATAAACCCACAGAATCTACAAAAATATTACAAAAGATTCCAAAAGAAATCAGTGAAAACCTGTTTTTTTGTTGCATTTGCATTATTTTCTTATTTTAAGTAAGTTTTTGTACAAAAAAAGGGGTTTTGTCAGAAAATCTTAGGTTCCTTTGCTCACCTCAAGTTTATTTGAATATTTTTTTTAATAAACCCACAGATTCTACAAAAATATTACAAAAGATTCCAAACGAAATCAGTGAAAACTTGTTTTTTTGTTGCATTTGCATTATTTTCTAATTTTAAGTAACATTTTGAACATAAAAAGTGGTTTTGACGTAAAAATTTTAGGTTCCTTTGCTCACCTCAAGTTTATTTGAACATTTTTTCTATTAAACCCACATAATCTACAAAAATGTTACAAAAGATTTCAAAAGAAATCAGTGAAAACCTGTTTTTTTGTTGCATTTGCATTATTTTCTTATTTTAAGTAAGTTTTTGTACAAAAATAGGGGTTTTGTCGTAAAAATCTTAGGTTCCTTTGCTCACCATAAGTTTATTTGAACATTTTTTCTAATAAACCCACAGAATCTACAAAAATATTACAAAAGATTCCAAAAGAAATCAGTGAAAACCTGTTTTTTTGTTGCATTTGCATTATTTTCTTATTTTAAGTAAGTTTTTGTACAAAAAAAGGGGTTTGTCGTAAAAATCTTAGGTTCCTTTGCTCACCATAAGTTTATTTGAACATTTTTTCTAATAAACCCACAGAATCTACAAAAATATTACAAAACTTTCCAAAAGAAATCAGTGAAAACCTGTTTTTTTGTTGCATTTGCATTTTTTTGTTATTTTAAGTAAGTTTTTGTACAAAAAAAGGGGTTTGTCGTAAAAATCTTAGGTTCCTTTGCTCACCATAAGTTTAATTGAACATTTTTTCTAATAAACCCACAGAATCTACAAAAATATTACAGAAGATTCCAAAAGAAATCAGTGAAAACCTGTTTTTTTGTTGCATATGCATTATTTTCAAACTTTAAGTAATATTTTGAACATAAATTGGGGTTTTGACGTAAAAATCTTAGGTTCCTTTGCTCACCTCAAGTTTATTTGACCATTTTTTCTTTTAAACCCACAGAATCTACAAAAATATTACAAAAGATTCCAAAAGAAATCAGTGAAAACCTGTTTTTTTGTTGCATTTGCATTATTTTCGTACTTTAAGTAAAATTTTGAACATAAAAAGGGGTTTTGACGTAAAAATCTTAGGTTCTTTTGCTCACCTCAAGTTTATTTGACCAATTTTTCTAATAAACCCACAGAATCTACAAAAATATTACAAAAGATTCCAAAAGAATACAGTCAAAACCTGTTTTTTTGTTGCATTTGCATTATTTTCTTATTTTAAGTAAGTTTTTGTACTTAAAAAGGGGTTTTGTCGTAAAAATCTTAGGTTCCTTTGCTCACCTCAAGTTTAATTGACCATTTTTTTTAATAAACCCACAGAATCTACAAAAATAATACAAGAGATATCGAAAGAAATCAGTAAAAACCTGTTTTTTTGTTGCATTTGCATTATTTTCTTATTTTAAGTAAGTTTTTGTACATAAAAAGGGGTTTTGTCGTAAAAATCTTAGGTTCCTTTGCTCACCTCAAGTTTATTTGAACTTTTTTTCTAATAAACCCACAGATTTTACAAAAATATTACAAAAGATTCCAAAAGAAATTAGTGAAAACCTGTTTTTTTGTTGCATTTGCATTATTTTCTTATTTTAAGTAAGTTTTTGTACGAAAAAAGGGGTTTTGTCATAAAAATCTTAGGTTCCTTTGCTCACTTCAAGTTTATTTGACCATTTTTTCTAATAAACCCACAGAATCTACAAAAATATTACAAAAGTTTTTAAAAAAAATCAGTGAAAACCTGTTTTTCTGTTGCATTTGCATTTTTTTTTATTTTAAGTAAGTTTTTGTACAAAAAAAGGGGTTTTTTCGTAAAAATCTTAGGTTTCTTTGCTCACCTCAAGTTTACTTGAACATTTTTTCTAATAAACCCACAGAATCTACAAAAATATTACAAAAGATTCCAAAAGCAATCAGTGAAAACCTGTTTTTTTGTTGCATTTGCATTATTTTCTTATTTTAAGTAAGTTTTTGTACTTAAAAAGGGGTTTTGTCGTAAAAATCCTAGGTTCCTTTGCTCACCTCAAGTTTTTTTGACCATTTTTTCTAATAAACCCACAGAATCTACAAAAATAATACAAAAGATTCCAAAAGAAATCAGTGAAAACCTGTTTTTTTGTTGCATTTGCATTATTTTCTTATTTTAAGTAAGTTTTTGTACGAAAAAAGGGGTTTTGTCGAAAAAATCTTAGGTTCCTTTGCTCACTTCAAGTTTATTTGACCATTTTTTCTAATAAACCCACAGAATCTACAAAAATATTACAAAAGATTCCAAAAAAAATCAGTGAAAACCTGTTTTTCTGTTGCATTTGCATTATTTTTTATTTTAAGTAAGTTTTTGTACAAAAAAAGGGGTTTTGTCGTAAAAATCTTATGTTCCTTTGCTCACCTCAAGT